>NC_090257.1:8084269-8221769 GCF_037325665.1 Littorina saxatilis | reverse complement strand
AACAGACCTCTTTTTTTTTGGCCTTATCATGCGTGAATAGTTATCTTTTTTTCCCCGTTTCGAACCAGACGATTATCCACCGACACTGACTATTCCAACCCTAAAACATTGTGGTTCTTGTTTCTTTTTTTTTTCTTCTTTTTTTTAATCAGTTAGTCTCTGGGACAATAATAGGTTACCTATGAAACAAACACACCTCTCACTCCGAACATACGTTGTCATGAGTTATGAGTTATATTTTGTGGGTGTGCCAACTGTATCTTTCTGATATCGCGCCTACCACGTGTAATGATATCCCAAGAGTAACAATCTCTACGTTACCTGCCTACTTACCATTGCGGGAGTGCGGTGTTGCGGTGATGCTGTAACCTGGTGTTCTGGTGTTCTGGTGATTGCTGTCGCTGTCGTCATCCTGCCAATCTACACGTCTGCTATCTTCTAGTAGATTACGGGGAGGATCTTCAGCGACTGAGTGAGGCGCCTGATATCTCCACTAATTGTTCAGTCATACTGCCGGAGACTAAGGATTAAATCCTAAAGAATTTATTTTATAATGGCTGCGCTCAGCATGGAACACTTAACATGCATACACAATTCGACTCCATTTGAAGATCGCACGGCCGAGATATGATCGATTAAAAGTTCGATACAGAGAGATCATGGCATCACTCGCCTGCCATTCTGCAGCAGGAAGAGGGGGGGATGAGGGGGTTCCTGGATAGAGGGTAAGGGAGGCTGGCTATCAGTAATCTGATCGCCGTGACCGCGCGCTCGCCGGATGCTCTCACCATAACTCTGGTCTGACAGCACAGCCTGTCTTTGATACCATCTTGCTGGAATCTTCACAGTTTGATTATTTGAAGCAGTTTTTCACTTCAGTCTTTGTGATACACCAGAGCTGCATGGACGTTTATTTGTGGTCATCTACAACTTTAAAACAATGAAGGTTAGTTTTAGTTTGACTATTCCATAAAATACTTTAACTGAAGGTTTCACTGTCTGTACTGCCGCCTGAAAAACTCTCTTTTAGCAAGGATTTGTATGGCTGAACATTCCAGTCAAAATTCCTATTTTCATGTGTTTTAGTTGTTTTCCTCTAGAATCAACTGATTACATAAGTAACATGCAGGACGCACTATATATTATTGTGGTATTTAATGGTGGTGCTGTTATCAATGTTGAACATTACAAATTTGTGTTCATGAAAACTATTTTACTTGCAGCACTTCAAAGGCTACCACAATGGATGATCCATTAAAAACCTGTCCAATATGCAACGAACCATGTGACGTCGAGTTTAATACCATGGGAAAGAAAGGATGTGCAAGTATGTTCTCTCTCTTGATTTGTTTCAATTCTTATGATAAATTTGAGTTTCTTAGTGTTCCGTATACTATAACGTTTGTTTGTTTGTTTGTTTGTTTTATGTCCTTTTTTATTTTGTTTGTTTTTGTTCTTTTGTTGGGGCCCAAGGACTGTTATGCCGGGGTGGAAATAGAGATAAGCGCCTACTTCCCAAGAAATGCTCCAAATGGCTTCGTGTCTCCAAACACCTCTGACAGTCAAATCCAGCTCCTGGCCTTCACGTGGCGGGCCCTGTCTTCGACTAACAGGAGAAGGGATGCAGGCGGGTCACTGGCGCCTTAAAACCAGCTGCTTCGGGCAGATGGGGCTCGTTAACCTTGGATGGTCGCTCATCTAGGAGAAGGACAACTCCGATTTCAAAACCCGCACTGCCTTGTGTGCGCCTTGGGAAAGGCAAAGGCTACAAGAAGGAAAACTTCGACGTCAAACCCGGGTAGAGTGGACTCGACAGCCCAGCAAGGCAGCTACTCTTGGGGAGGAGGCAACCCTGAGTAAGAACCTCAACCACCGAAGACGGAAGACAGCAGCCAACTTGGCGTGGGGAGAAAATCGGCTGTCTACGCTCCCACGATAATATGGCCGTACAATTATCCTTAGATCGATGTGGTGTCGTCCTGGTGTCCCGCAGCCAGGGTAGGACGGCGCCGGGCCTCCAGCCTCAAGGAGGTCCAACTTCAGCGACTGACTGCGGTTCTGACCCTCTTCCTTTGACCGGGGGAGGGCAGAATAGAGCTACCGGTCAACAACTTCGCATCATGCATTGGAATGCAGAAGGGGTGCGACAGAAGAAACTTGAACTGCAACAGTTCCTCAAGTCACAACAAATAGACATATGTTGCATCCAAGAGACCCATCTCAACAGCTCCCATAGATTCTCTGTAAGAGGATATGAAACTCATCGATTTGACCGGGAAAACAGACCAAAAGGTGGAGTCCTAACTCTGGTAAAAACCAACCTGTCTTCCATAGAGGTGCAAAGATCAGAAGATGCTGACATGGAATTCATCACCGTGAAGCTCATTCTCCCAGAAAGAAACCTGACCATTTGCAACCTCTACAGTCCGCCCAACAAGATGATGCAACTTCACTGTCTTCAACCTGGCACTGAAGACTGGATTGTAGTTGGCGACTTCAACAGCCACTCCCCCAGCTGGGGTTATCCAAGTCTGGATGCAAAAGGCGAAGAAGTGGAAGACTGGCTCATCGAAAACCAGCTGGTCCTTGTCAACAAGCCTGATGATCCCCCAACCTTCTATTCCAGAGTGTGGAAGAAGACCAGCACACCTGATCTTGCCATAGCCACTGACAACGTGCACAAGATCACGAAGAGAGAGGTCAGCGAGCAACTTGGAGGCAGCGACCACAGACCCACAATCCTGACCATTGCCAAGCAGGTCATCCCCAGCACAGGGAAACTGCCGCCCAGTTGGAACTACAAGAAAGCCAACTGGATGCTCTTCAGCCAACTCACTGACCTCTACACAAAGTCCATCACCTTCGATAGGCACAGTGTCGACAGAAACGCCTCCATGTTCAACTCCGCCATACTCCAGGCAGCGAAAAAGTCCATTCCAAGAGGCAGGCGGCGTGACTACAAACCGTACTGGAACAACGCCCTGGAAGAGTTGCACAAGAAGCTGAGCGAAGCGAGAGAAAACATGGAGAAGGACCCCACACCTGAAAATGTGGCGCGACACTCGCAGATAAGGACAGACTTTGACAAAGAAAAGCAGCGCCAAACCCAGAACAGCTGGAGAGAGAAAACGGCCTCCTTAAACATGGAGAAAGACACTCAAAAGCTATGGCAGCTGACCAAGACACTGAACGAGGACAACTCTGGGAGGAGGAAGGTCACCCTCCACACTAACACCGGAGATGTCACAGGCAAAACAGCCGCAAATGTCTTCGCCAAAGCTTTTGAGGCAGATAGTACAGTGACGGTCCCTGCTGACAGACTGAAGGATGTCAGAAGCCAGACTCGAGCTGCACTTCACAACACAGCAAGTACTGATTTGGACCCATGCATGACCGAACGTCTGATCCTCCGTGAGCTGGAAGAAGCACTGAGAAAGCTGAAGCAGAAGAAGGCCCCAGGCCCTGATGGCATCTCCAACGATATGTTGAAGCACCTCGGCCCTGGTGCAAAGCGATTCCTTCTGTCCATCTACAACCAGAGCTGGTCGACAGGCACTGTGCCTACGAGTTGGAAAGTCGCCCTTATAAGACCCATCCCGAAGAAAGGAAAGGATAAGCGTGACCCATCCAGCTATCGACCCATCAGCCTACTCAGTTGCGTTGGAAAGCTTCTGGAAAGGATCGTGAACAAGAGACTGTTGTCGCTTCTTGAGTCCAGATCTTTCCTTGCACCCACCCAAACAGGCTACCGGCAACATCGCAGCACCGAAGACCAGCTTGCCCTCCTGACGCAGGAGATTGAAGATGCCTTCCAAGAGAAAAAGAAGGTCCTGGCAGTGTTCTTTGATCTGTCCCGGGCCTTCGACACAGTCTGGAAGGAAGGGCTGCTACTGAAGCTTTTGCATGCGGGCGTCCATGGCAAGATGTTCAAGTGGCTGAGTGATTTCCTCTTCAATAGAACAGCAAGAGTGATGGTAGACGGGACGACCAGCAACCTCGTGAAGCTGAGAGAGGGTGTCCCACAAGGCGGAGTGATCTCCCCTACCCTCTTCCTCGTCTACATAAATGACATCACAACAACGGTGCCAAAACATGTCTCGAACACCCTGCATGCGGATGACTTTGCAGTCTGGTGTGCAGAAGAACACACCTCTACAGCAACACACCGTATCCAGAACACCATCAATAGCGTGTCCAGCTGGTCAGAACACTGGGCATTACAGCTGAACACTACCAAGACGGTCAGCACTCTCTTCTCACTCTCCACCTCCAAGGAAAAGGTCCTGCTGAAACTGAAAGACCAAGCAGTCCCACAGGTCGACACGCCAACGTTTCTGGGAGTCACCCTGGACACACGTCTGACGTGGAAGCCGCAGATTGAAGCGACAGAAGGAAGAGCGATGAAGAAGCTCTCGCTCATGAAGAAGTTGGCAGGAACCCAGTGGGGCGCAAACTCTGGCATTCTGAAACAGGTCTACACAGGCGCTGTCAGACCGGTCATGGAATACGCCTCCTCAACATGGACCACTGCCTCCAAAACCAACAAAGGAAAGCTGGACAAAGTCCAGAACATGGGGCTAAGGATCATCCTCGGTGCCATGAAAAGTACACCCATCCAAGAAATGGAGAAAACAGCAGACCTGGAACCACTCGAGGACAGACGAGAGTACAAAGCTGTCCTCCAGGGAGAGAAGATGAAGAGACTGACCACTCACCCACTTCACCAAAACCTCAACAAGGGCACCAAGAACAGGCTGAAACGAAAGAGCCTCAAACATCAGGTCAAGGACCTCCAAACGGAGTATGCTGAAGCTCTGGAAGCTGACCCCAACTGCTGTGAGACACTCGTCTCAGACGTCTGGGCCCCACGCAAGAGCTTCCATGAAGTCAGAACAGATGTACCAGGACTGACAGCAAAGGGCGAACAGTCACCACATGTCCAGAAGGCCCTCGCCATGGAGATGATTCAGGACCGCTACCCACATTGCACCTGGACTCACGTCTACACAGACGGCTCCTCAGAGAACGCCGTAAGGAATGGAGGCAGTGGCGTCTACATCCGTCGCCCAAACGGGACCACCACCTCCCTCTCCGTCCCAGCTGGTGACCTGAGCTCGAACTACAGGGCCGAGCTCCACGCCCTCATCACTGCAGCAGAGCACGCAGCAGGGGAAGACCGCAGTCGGCAAAACATCGTCCTCCTCACTGACTCCCTGTCCGCCCTCCAGTCCCTTCTGTCTGGCCCCACTGACCTCCCCACCAGGCAACTCGACAACTGCCTCAGCACCCTGTCTCAACACAACAAGGTGGTGCTCCAGTGGATACCGGCTCATGTCGGCATTGCCGGCAATGAAGAAGCGGACAGGCTGGCAAAAGGAGGTGCGAGACTTCCCCAACCACACAACTCCACCTCGTACAAAGAAGCCAAGACTCTTCTACAACGGAAGAAGAAAGAAAACTGGAAAAAGAGAAACGGAGACTACAACCCACAGGAAGACCCCATCAACAAACTAGACCGGAGAAGCCAAACCACCATTTTCCGTCTAAGGACAGGGCACTGTGGACTGAAGAAACACCTCAAGAGACTGGGCCTTGCGGATGACGCACACTGTGAATGTGGCTCGGAAGAGCAAACTCCGGAGCACATTCTCCAGAACTGCCCCCATCTAGAGACAATACGCCAGAAGTTCTGGCAAGAAGAGACCAGTGTTGGAGCCAAACTCTGGGGTCCTGCCGACGAACTGCGCAAGACTGCGGACTTCCTGGCAGCCACTGGTCTGAGGATCTAGCACGGCCACCAACATCGAACGCAGAAGAAGAAGAAGAAGTTTTTTTGTTGTTTTTTCCCTTTGGTGTTCTTTTACATGTTGTGCTGTATTTGTAGCTTGTTGTATTACTGGGTGTCATCCCGTGAGACTTATCAAAGCAAGTGTGTGGGGTCATAGCCGGTTAACAAATTGCGTGCTTCTGTTGAAATGTCTATAAAAAAGAGTTTGTAGTGAGCAATGTTATTTGTTTGTTGATACAGGAATCAAGGATTCGAGCCAGAGAAGACAGAACAGAACCGTTCAGCCTACAGTTGGTCAAAGGGTGCATATCGAGTGTCGAAGGGATTACACCAACGACAATAATATCGAGAAAGACTTAAGACAGCAAAACAGAGATACCGATAAGACTGAGCTTGGAGAGCGAAGCACACGATCTAAGCAACACAGATTTGACTTTGCAAGTTGCTGCTTTTTCTGTGGGACTCGGGTAAATCTTTCCAAAACACGTGGACCTGATGAGGCATACAGAGTCAGAACATTATCTTTGCAAACTGAAATTTTGAAAAAATGTGACGAAAGAAATGATGAGTGGGCAGATATCGTCAAGGGAAAGCTTGAATTTGCAAGAGACCTGCATGCAGCAGATGCTGTGTACCATATAACTTGTAACTGTAACTTCAGAGCGCTTGGTCTGTCAATTCCCAAACGTTATAATGACAAGCCAGGTGCATACGCACTGACAAACGCTACAAGCCGAAGTGTGGGTAGACCACCGGACACTGAAAAACTTGAAGCTTTTGAGAAAACAGCAGAATATCTCATTAACCACGATGACGAACAGATCACCATCGGAGAGCTTGTGCAGAAAATGCAAGAGTTCAGTGGAGGGGTTGGTTACACCACCAAATGGATGAAGAAAAAGCTCTTGGAGAGATTTGATGAAAAAATCATCATAGCGAACATTCTGGGCAAGTCTAATGTTGTAACATTCCGCACAACAGCTAAATCCATTCTTCATGATTTCTACAGTTCTCCGAAGACTAATGACGACGAAAGTGAAAAACTGAAGCTGGTGAAAGCTGCTGCAGCACTGATAAAGAATGAAATAAAAGCTGCTTCTGCAACGACAAACAAGGAATATCCAACATCAGAGGATATTTCTTCAGGGGCGTACAACCTGGACTTTGTTCCCCAGTCCCTTCAGCTTTTCCTGCGTTTGATTTTCAGCGAAAAAGATGCTGACATTAAAATTGCATCTGTGGGACAAGCAATTGTCCAGGCAGCTCGACCTAGGGTTGTCATCGCCCCACTTCAAATTGGACTTGGAGTCCAAATGCACCACCATTTTGGCTCCCGATATCTGATCGATGTGTTGAATGCGATGGGCTTCTCGTCTTCCTACACAGAGGTGCAGAGATTTGAGGCAAATGCAGCTGTGTCCCAAAGTACAGATATTCCAGGATGTGCCAAGAATGTGATTCTACAATACGTGGCTGACAATGTGGATCACAATTCCTGTACCTTGGATGGATACAATTCTTTCCATGGTATGGGAATGATTGCTACCACAACTCCTGGAACACGACGAACAACGCCTATTCCTAGGTTGGATGTCACCTCCAAAGATTCAAAAGAAAAGGGAACAATTGACATCGTGTATTTCCAGTCAAAGGCAGTTCACTTTGGGAACACTACATACAGGGAACTAGAAAACCTGCGAGCTGTTGACCCATCTATACACCTTGATGTCTTGTGGAAGGTGGTGTGGCCGCTGAAGCCTGCAAGACCTTCATGGTCTGGAACGATGCAGGCTGTCCACAACGACCGTCACCCTGGTAAGTCGAGCGTTTTCTTCTTGCCAATGATCGACATGAACCCTGGTGATCTGACTTGCATTCACTCTACACTGCTGTTCACGGCGAAGGAAGCAAAGAGACATGGCTCGACTCCAGTGCTCACTTTCGACCAGCCCCTATTTTGGAAAGCCCATGAGATCGTCGCCAACAAACCTGATGATGCTGACTTGGCCGCCATTGTTCTAAGGCTTGGATGTTTTCACATGGAAATGAGCTTTTTGGGCTGCATTGGACGTTTGATGGAGGGCAGCGGTCTGCAGGAGGTGCTAGAACTGACATATGCACCAACAGCTGTCAACTACATGCTTCAAGGCAAGGCAGTGTCCCGAGCAGTTAGAGGCCACTTTCTGGTTGACTCGGCTCTGAACGCACTCCTGACCTCAAAAACGTTCAAAATCTCTCTGCCACTTCCAGACCTGGATGTGACACTAAGTGACGTCTCCATTGAGGAAATTGATAGCACAGATGTACCAGAAGATGTGCAAATTGCTGGGACAGTGGATGATATCGCGCCATCAGCAAATGAAGATGCTCCTGTCTCATGTGAGGAGCCTGATGGGGACCTTGCCCGTGCAGCCAACATGTGGGACTTGTTGATGAGTGGAGCTATCCCGCTAGGAGAAGTTTGCGTTGATGAGACAATCGCATCGATTCAGCTAAAACTAGAACGCCAAAAGCAAACCCTCAAGTGCCACCCCACAGCTGCACTGTGGATTCAGTACATGGACATGGTTGACATTCTGCGCAAGTTCCTCAAAGCTAAACGTACAGGAAACTGGGACCTGCATCTGTCCACTGTCCATGAAATGATGCCTTTCATGGCAGCAGCAGGACACAACCTCTACACCAAATCCCTCCACCTGTATCTCCAGGACATGCTGCAGCTGAAAGAAACTCACAATGATGTCTACCAGAGCTTCCAAGCCGGTCACCATGTACGCAGGACGGATCGATGTTGGGCAGGCCTTTCTACAGACAGATGATTAAGAGAACAACTAGCATTGCTCTTTGGAGAATGTACAAATATGTATTGGAGACTTTCTTTATTTCTATGACAGTGACCGGTGTGAGATGTTTTTCAAATGTACAAATGTGTATTGGAGCCTTTCTTTATTTCTATGACAGTGACTGATGTTGTGAGATGTTTTTCAAGGGACATAATTATTATCATTCCTGTTGTTTCCTGATTTTTGTGTGATTACGGAATGTGTTCACAGATATTTGTATTCAGTGAATGCATTCATTGAGTGTTTTATGACTGCTTTGATGCTCAATTCTGCAGTCTGCAGTCGACCAATGCATGACTAACGCTGTGAATACATTATTGGTCAATAATGTTTATGAATGTTGTGCAATGTTTGTGTAATGATGTTGGAGTTACGTGCTTTGATTTTAAAATGTTGTCGATTATTTGATTATGTGATGCTTTATCTAATCAATTGCCTTGTTTACGTTTGTTGTTTCATTGCTTGTGTTTGAATGGTTTGCTTTTGTATACCCTGCTCCCTTGTCACGCGGTAGACTATCCAGCGACTTCCTGACATCATTCATCTTACTTTTCTTAGTTTACACTGCAAACTTTGTGGCCTTTTTACATGTTGCTTGAGTGCGCTTACATTCTCCTGTACAGGAATACTTATGTTTTGTAGAACAAAACCTTCACAAAGATGATGTTTGGTTTAAAATGAGTACAGTATTCTACTTTTAGTTGAAAACAATAAATATGACCTTGTGTACCAATTACTTTGGAATTTCCTGTGTGTGTGTGTGTGTGTGTGTGTGTGTGTGTGTGTGTGTGTGTGTGTGTGTGTGTGTGTGTGTGTGTGTGTGTGTGTGTGTGTTTAGTGCGTGTATAAAAAAAATATTCGTTATGCTGCTGAAAATGATTACACAGCCTTCACTTCACGCATAAACAACAAATTTGACCTTATGACCCAATGACCTTGACCTTTTGATTTTTAATATCTTAGACATTTTTTTATATTGTAATCATAAACTGTGACTTGCATGTTATATTTGATGTTCGTGGTGTCAAAACAGTTCAGACAATGTAAAAAACGTAGAATCGCTTTGTGACAAAATACACACTGACAAACACACTTGATAACTTTTTTAAAAATAATTATATTTTTCTCGATTTTTGACCAGACATACTACAAACATAGCAGAACATGAATCTGAAAACAGAAATTCTTTAGCAATAAATCCTTGGTTATGGTGCCATTTTCCGTAGACTGACTAGGCAATAATCCCTGCTTCGTTTCCACGCCAGCCGGCACTTCATTCAACGGAGCAGTTGTGGAGATAGACTATTCACGGGTCGCCCACTCAGTAGCAAAAGGCTAAGTGCACCATGTCATTGCACCCTGTATACCACCTTGTCATCTTGTGTATTAGTGATTTCATTTGAGTGGTAACAACGTGGGGTGTGTGACACCTGCTTTAACCAGCGCTTTTGGGCAGATCAGCTATCTTTTCTAGCTATACACGGGATCAGCGTGTTATTATCATTTTCTAAACTTTAACTGGCATTTTTGTCAGTGACCTATATTTTACGTTTTGAACGTAAAACATCTTTTGGAGTGAAGTCTCGAGGGAGGTGGCGAGTTAGTATATAAACAGGCGTCTGAAACTTATACTTTTGTTGATTCTATCTTTGTTGTATGACTGCGAGAGTGGATCGTGGTGTGGTTAGTTAGTTAGTAGTAACTAACCGTTCATAATCACCTTATGTGATATATTGAAACGTGACAGAACTATAGATTATGTTACACACACATCCACTTTACAGACACACACACAAACACGCGCGAGCGCACGCACGCGTGAACGCACGCGCACACGCACGCACACACACACACAAACAAACACACGCGCAGCGCATGCGCACACACACACACACACACACACACACACACACACACACACACACACACAATGGCCCTGAGTAATCTGTTCCAAGGCCAAAGTGCGAGAAGATGACAACTTGGAGCAAAGCTAATGTTGTAGTTTATAAAATCACTGTAGTAGAAAGATAGTCTAGACATCAAATGGGAGAAACGCCTACTACTCGGATGAGTAAAACAAATACATGTTAGTGAAAAATGCGCTTGTACGCTGTATGTGATTTGCAGTGTATGCAGGAGAACTTAACGATCTAAAAAGCGAATGCAAGTTAAAAGTAAATACTGTCATGTTTGTCAAAAGGGACGCACAGAAGATATATGTAAAGTGTTGTTTTCTACGATTGTATACATACGCCTCCATGCGAAACAAAGAGGTGTTTTTTCTTGTAACGGTAAAGCACCTGTACAGGTGTTTTGAAGAAATGTCACACTGTGGATATTTTGCACATTGCCCTTTGGTGGCCTTTGAAATCGTTGATAAACGTGAAGAATTAAAAAAAATAATCAGAAAAATTGTCTAAAAATAAACTTAATTAGCATATGAACCTGTGTATTTTACTCCGTATAGTCGTTTGTATGTCCGCACATAGAAGTCAAAACAGAAGAATGCGTATTCACAAAGACTTTCCAATAGTGAAGCTGGTATTATGCACTCAGCAAAATCCTTCTTGTTTAACATCGTCGACGTCCGTTCAGGAACATCTACTACCACAGAGAATAGAAACAAGAACAGCTATGAACGGTGAGCCTATTTCACAATCGCACGTAGGCATGGTTACACTATGAATTAGTCTCTGCAGGCACCTGCATTCCGCTCAGCGGTCTGAAATATTCGTCTGTTCTTTTTGACATAACACGTATTTTCTGAGGCCAAACTACTAAATAGGCCCACAGTACTATCACACATACCGAGCCCCCTCCATGTACGACTTGGTTAGACTATTAACTAGTCCATGCAGGCACCTGTATTCAGCTGAGCGGTCTTAAATAAATATTTCACTTTTCCGTTTGATATAAGTATTTTCTGAGCCCACGATACTAAACAGGCTATCACACATTCGCCCTCCGTGTACACGCGTTACTTTTTCAGCCTAGTAATGATTAAAAGCCATCTCCTCCTTTGGCACACATGAGTTTGTAGAGCAGCCGCCTCTTCTGCTTGGACATCCTGCGCCCTTCCCTGGGTTCCGCGGGGTACCTGAGGTTCCTCCAGTCGCGGGGGGAGTAGCAGGTGTTCCCTGGGGTGTCCAAGTCCCGGTACTGAGCCATCAGACTGGCGATCACACCAGCAAGGTACGACTGGTGCTCTAGGTAGTCGAAGCGTTCCATGGCCGCGCGCTTGAAGCGAACGTTGAGGTGGGCGACTCCCTGGAACTGGTTTTCCAGCTGGTAGAAGTCTTCCGCCAGAGCTCTCACCTGCTCCTTCAGTTTCTTGGTCTGGATGAGCATGTCGTTGGCGCGAACCAGCGCCGCGTCGTATCTCAGTCTTTCCTCCGCAATCTTCTGCTGGATGTGCTCGGACAGAATTTTCTCGAAAATGCAGGACAGTGTCTCGTCTCCTGCGTCGCTTGAGTTGGATGTGGAACGGTTCATGGTTTTGTAAAGGCCTTTTGTGGTTCGACTTGCGTCCATGTTTGGTTTTGGTTCAGAGTGACGTCATTTTTGTGACGTGAAATGTGACGTCTGTTTTCTATTATTTCCTTCACTTTCACGTGTGTGTGTGTGTGTGTGTGTGTGTGTGTGTGTGTGTGTGTGTGTGTGTGTGTGTGTGTTTGTAGGTTCTGTATGTGTGTGTGTGTGTGTGTGTGTGGGTGTGTGTGTATGTTTGTGTGTATGTGTGTGTGTGTGTGTGTTTGTGTGTATGTGTGTGTATGTTTGTGTGTATGTGTGTGTGTGTGTGTGTGTAAGTGCGTGTGTGTGTGTTTGTTTGTGTAGGCTTTGTCTGTGTGTGTGTGTGTGTGTGTGTGTGTGTGTGTGTGAGTGTGTGTGTGTGTGTGTTTGTATGGGAAGGTTGCCTTATATGGACCACCTTTTGCTTCATGCTGATAACTAACTTGTTTTCTTGCGAAGAAGTTTCATTTTATATTTGGTAGTCCTTCTCTCTTTAGTTAACCTTTATGCCTAATTAGAGCGAATTATTTTTGTTAGACAGTGAGCAAAACTTAAATACAGAAAAATTCACAACTGGTCCATATTAGGAGTCTGGGCGCCAAATATGATCCAGTGAAGAGGTCTTCACGAATCACTGTAAAAAGCCCCCTCTAACCTACTTTAAAATAACATGATAGAAGTTGGTGTGCAAGTCAGACTAATTCAAATATGCTTTAAATTTACCTGTTTTGGTTTGACGAAAACATTATTTGAAGCACAACAGGAAACTAAACAAAGAAACTGAAAAATCAGAGAGAAAATAAAGTGACTTCCACGAAAAGAAGACTATTTTGTAATAATTATTTTGTTGAAAGCTTAAAGTTTAGTTATAGTGTGTTTTCAGCAAGCTTCTAAGTGAACTAATGAAACCTGCTTTAACTTTTATTTTCTTCTATTTGTTGAAAGTGGTCCATATTAGGGGACACACACATACTTTGAAATTTTGCTATTATTTTTTGTTTGCAGTAGAAACTAGGGGGTCAACACTGCTAAAATTTAACACATACTGTCCTTCACTTCTTATATAGCAAGTTTTGTGTTTTGCTTTGGCTGTGGACAGAAATGTGTCCGTTTTAAGCGTCAAATTTAGAGTGAACGCTGGCAAAAGTTTAAAAAAAGAGAAAAAGCCGAACGGTTTTGTGGTTTGTTTCTGCATAGACCATTTATCCTGGACCGCCAACTAGCTCTCTCTCCGCTCTTTTTCTCTATTACGAGGTAGCGGCCCCTCGCATTTAGGAACGAAGAGAGGTACAGAAAAGCGTGCTATTCTTCTCAGCGCAACTACTACCCCGCTCTTCTTGGCCTTTCAGAAATCAGGGGGATGTCATATCCGGTGTCGATTGTAAACACAGACGAAGTTGCCGAGGTAAGTTCTGAAAATGCTAAAATAAACTCAGCTAAAGTGCATATGGAACATGTTTTTCGATGAGTTTTGTTAAGTTTAGTTTGGAGTTTTGGAAAATCCAGTTCATTGTCACCTCCCATTGTCACAAATAACTGGAGCGTGCTTTCTTTTCACTGTCTTTCAAACCGGACGCTAAGCGCCCCTGTGAAAGTCGAGCGTCGTAACCTCGAAGGGTCACGTGACGAGTTGGCGGTCCAGGCTATTTGGTCTATGGTTTCTGCAACTGTTTTGACATGTGCACGTTATCCAGAGAGGGTAAATTCAGCGAATGAAATTGTTTTGAGCACTCTAGCACTGTTAGTTTGTCAGAACAGGAGGTGGTCCATATTAGGAGCCGATCCATATTAGGCAACCTTCCCCTATGTGTGTGTGTGTGTGTGTGTGTGTGTGTGTGTGTGTGTGTGTGTGTGTGTGTGTGTGTGTGAGTGTGTGTGAGTACGCGAGTGTGCGCGTGTGTTTATGCAAGCATGCCTGTCTGTCTCTCTGCATGCAAGCGTTCGTACGTGCTTATTCACGTGTGAGTGTGTGTGTGTGTGTGTGTGTGTGTGTGTGTGTGTGTGTGTGTGTGTCTATTTAAGCTTGTGTAGGGGTATCTGTGTTTCTCTCTTAGTTGCGCTGCGAGGGGAAGGAAGGAGGGAATGGTGGTTGAAACGAAGAAAGACAAGGAAACAAGTCGCGTAAGGCGAAATACTACATTTAGTCAAGCTGTCGAACAGGCTCACGGGATAAAACTGAACGCACTGTATTTTTTCACCAAGACAGTACAGCTTCGTCAATCCCCGCGTGAAGGAAATCGCTCACTAAAACATTTAGTCAAAACTTGAATAACTGTAAAAAGCAAGTAAAAATGCCAACAATTTTAAAATAAACCAAGTTTGAATTTGATTTATTGATCAAAAAAACTCCTCATTTTCCATATTTCTTACACAGATTTTCAAACACGGAACATTAAAGGCACAGTAAGCCTCCCGTAAACCATCACAGATACGGTCAGGCTTTTACAAACAGTACAAACACCCTTTCATTTAAACACTCACCGATTGAGAACATCCCAGGTGCCCTCTGTAAAGAGCGAACAATTTTCAAAGAATTTATTTTTGCGTGGTTTATCTTACCCCTGAGCCATCGTGAACCCGTGTGATCCAGTTTCCCTTTTTCACAATGCAGTCGTCAGTTAGTCATTTGAATGCGACTCGATATCAGCTTATCTACAATAGCACGTTTTTATGCACGAAACAAACGGCTGTGGTTCACAAGAACTCTAGCGATGGCTTTTGACTGTTGAGAGGAACGGCGATATATGCACTGATAAACCGTCGTCTGCTACGACCCTTGCGTGACCCTGCTTCCGGGCTTTTCTTTTTTCAAACTTTCACAACTTCGAATTGTACTGATCTTGTCTTGATGAAAAAAGAATTCTTTTATGATTAAAGAATGTTTGTGTAACAAGCTGTCAATTTATTATTTAGATTTTAAAAGTTAGGTCTAGCGCAAAAACGCACCACGGTCCAAAAACATTCTGATAATCATCGATCCACGGCTATCGCCAGTTTACATCGATAGAATGAGACCCGAAGGGAAGTAACTCATTTTTGACCTGAGTTCAGGATGGGTCCAACAAGTGTTCGAGACAATCTGCAAAATTAATTCTTTAAAAATTGCTCGCTCTTTACGTAGGGCACCTAGGATGTTCCCGTTTGGTGAGCGTTCAAATGGAAGGGTGTTTGTACTGTGTGTAAAAGCCTGACAGTATCTGTGATGGTTTACGGGAGGCTTACTGTCCGGGAATATTCATAACAGCCGTCCAGCACCAAAACGAGGCGCCATTGTTGTTGAGGACCAAGTCCACGAAAATAAATTCTTTGAAAATTTCTCACGCTCGACAGAAAGCAGCCAGGATGTTCCCGTTCGGTGAGCGTTCAAATGGAAGTATGCTTGTACTGTATGTAGACGCTCGGGGAGCTCTGTGGTGGTTTACGGGAGGCTTACTGTGCCTTTAATTGCAGAAGAAGGATAAAATAACAAAAAGAAAAGGTAAAACGTGCCAAACAAACAAACAAAAAACCCAGATATGTTACATTTGACAATACTAGAAGTGATTGGGGGCAAACGATGTCACTTTACTGCGACAATTTCAAGACTGATAATAAATCACACACTGACTTCAAATGAAATTTAAGATTAAAAAAACCCATTTAAAACCCACTTTAAACCTGGTTACATTGATGTCAAAATATCACGTTGTCAATACCCAGTTAATGGCGTATGTAATTTTCTCAAATAACGAATGAAATAGTGACTGAAATCAATCAACATCAATCAAAGTAGCTATATATATTATATATCGTTTACACAGTGAACAATTTTGACACGACAAAAGCAGCCGCCATGACAGCGAATGAAGCAAGCGCGTTGACACCTCCGTTTCCGTTCAGGTACTTCTCGTTGAGGGCCTGTGTACGGCGAGCAAGCTCCTCGGGGTCTGATGCGTACTGCTGAGTCAGCTGTTGAACCTCCCTCAGATAGTCAGGGTTCCGCGCCAGTTTCATGACATCCGACAGAGCTGAGGAAAGACAACAACAAAAACAAACAAAAATGAAATTCGATTTTGATGAATGAATTGAAGATAAAGTAGGTATCCTGAATAAGTTATGCCGACCCATGATAACAAAATGTTGAACCAATATTGATGGGACGATTTATGGGCCTACTCCATTTGTCCCTACAAACTAAACCAAACTAAATCCAAAAACAAAGAGATTGCCAAAGTGACTGTAACGTATTGTTTTATCAATAACAAACGTTCCAACAACATACCTTTCTTGTTTTTTTTAATTCTTAGCCATACTAAACTAAACCTATCAAGAAACAAAGGGACGTAACTGCTTTCTATGAATAGAAAACATGACTGCGCAAGAAGAGTAAGTAAGAGTCATCGGTTGTGCGCAACCAATCTCCTGGCTCCTCAGAGAATCTTTTCTTCTTCCGCGTTCATGAGCTTAAATTACACGTGTTTTTGTTCTCTCTCTCTCTCTCTCTCTCTCTCTCTCTCTCTCTCTCTCTCTCTCTCTCTCTCTCTCTCTCTCTCTCTCTCTCTCTCTCTCTCTCTCTCTCTCTCTCTCTCTCTCTCGTTCGTGTTATATGTTAGAGAGAAAGAGATAAAACCGGGTGATTGTCCATAAATACAAACACACGGCATGTATTACTGACCCCCCCCCCCCCTTCCCCGTTGAAATGAACCTTGTGTGTTTAATCAATAAAATGTCTTACGTCTTACGTCTCTCTCTCTCTCTCTCTCTCTCTCTCTCTCTCTCTCTCTCTCTCTCTCTCTCTCTCTCTCTCTCTCTCTCTCTCTCTGTGAATCAGTGGGTGTCAGACAGGCAGACAGGCAGACATAGTATACAGATAGGAAAACACTACTGAAGCACGCATAATCTCAAACTAACACACACACACACACATACACACTCACACACACACACACACACACACACACACACACACACACACACACGCACGCACACACAAATACATTCTTAGAATTCTTAAAATGTTCGAGAATGTTAAATGTCAAACCATTTCCGCTGCTACTTCCGGTCCCACCATTACCACTGCCACTTCCGGTTCCGCCCAGGTATTTGTCATTGAGGGCTTGTGTGCGGCGAGAGAGTTCCTGAGGGTCCATGGCGTACTGCTGGGTGAGCTGTTGGAGTTCTCTCTGGTAGTCAGAATTCAGCGCCAGTTTCGCCAGATCCTCGGGAGCTGTGTTAGATTATGGTTTATTATTTTCATTTGAATATCAAAATAAGAGTGATTTACAGTATCTCAAAGTGTACATGGTCCAAGGGATATAAATGATTATGAATTGAGTGCAATCATAATGACCATCTCAGACAGAAAACGGTCTACACAATTGGAATAAATGATGATTTAATCCAAGCGATGACGTCTACCTCTTTTCCTTAAAACAAAAAGGTTTTATTGTTGCTTTGTTTAAACCAGAAGCGCCGTAAACTGAGTTGTTCTCCTTACACTATCACAGCATATAGTGGGAGCTCTTAGATTACTTGAGAATGACAGCAAAGTAAATTGTACTTAGAGCGCTTGAGAATGACAGCAGAGTACATTGAACTTAGAGCACTTGAGAATGACAGCAGAGTACATTGTACGAAGAGCACTTGAGAATGACAGCAGAGTACATTGAACTTAGAGCACTTGAGAATGAAAGCAGAGTACTTTGAACTTAGATCACTTGAGAATGACAGAAGAGTACATTGTACTTAGATCACTTGAAACTGGCAGCAGAGTTCTTGCATGTACTTAACTTGGCTTGAACGGAATATTATTCAAAATAACTAACATGAAACAATTATTTTCAAGTAATTAAGACACGAAGCAGAAGCTTATATCACGTGACCCAGGCAATACAAACTTGCAAAATATGCATCAATCAAGAACAAGTCGAATGAGAAGATAAACTAACAAACTAAAACAACGAACGAACGAACGAACGAACAAACAAACAAACAAACAAACAAACAAACAAACAAAAACGCGTGCAGTAAACAAAATAAATTGTAGTAAGAGTACTTTAAAAAGACCGGTACTGACAGTGTTTGAGAACGTTGTTGGCCATGCCCATAGCCTGGTTCTGCAGGCTGCTGGCCTGGTCCAACAGAGAGCCCAGTCCATCGCCCATGGCGCACCCTGAAACACATCAATACATCAACACCCAAACTCACAGCTTTGGATTAGACTCGCATGATCAATATAACCCTTTCTTGATGAGAAACTCTACACTTATTCTGTGCTTAGTTGTTATTATAGGTAAACCAAAATTCGCATCGATAGGTGCGATAAAAGATCTAGTTTAGTACAAAACAAAATAAAAACAAAACAAACAATCAACAACAAAGAAAGACAAAGAAGAAGAAGAGGACACAAAATCAAAAAATAATCAAATAAAAACAAACACATAAAAGAAACAAACAAAACAAAAAGAAACAGAGAAACAAAATAAACCAAAGACTCACAGAGAGAGTGAGATAATGACACTGACAATTCTTTATTTAACGAGTAAGCAATGGTTTGCTTTTTTACATCCGGCCCTCGCCCTAAAGAGGGACTAATTAATAATTATGAGAATTATTTTTAGAGAATTGAATTGAATTGAAATGAAGTTTATTTTTTGAGGGCGACAGAAAAGGCAGTGCAAAAACATGCTTTTTTTATCAGGCCCTTGAGGTAACTCAATAACTAAAAGAGAGAGAGAGAGAGAGAAAGAGAGAGAGAGAGAGACACACACACAGAGAGAGAGAGAGAGAGAGAGAGAGAGAGAGAGAGAGAGAGAGAGAGAGAGAGAGAGAGAGAGAGAGAGAGAGAGAGAGAGAGAGAGAGAGAGAGAGAGAATTGAATTGAATTGAACTTTATTTAACAAGGATTAAGATTTAAGGCTACGCCTTTTCTTACAATCTGTCCTTGGGACGCATTGACACACAATAATATAATTAAAAAATTAAAAATTAAAAAGTTAAAAAGTTAACCAACAAAAAAAGGAGGTCGGAAAACTTCAGCACGTGATAATAAAGATGACGATGATGATGATGATGACGATGATGATGATGATAATGATGATGATGATGATGATGATGATGATGATGATGATGATGATGATGATGATGATGATGATGATGATGATGATGATGAAGATGAGGCATGAAGAGCATACATATGTGGTTATTCATAAAATCAAATGCATACTATGCAGGTAATTATAAATACAAGCTGGTAGCAATCGAACATGTAGCAATAGTACAACAAAAATATGTTCAGAATATACAATGCACAGCATATCTTTGACGTAATACTAAGTGTGGTAAATCAAAAGGCGTTAAACTACTCAGACATTAAGTGGTTTTTAACACATTTTTTAAAACTTGTTAATGACTTTAAGTGCTTAAAGGATGATGGAAGTGAATTCCAAACTGAAGTACCCGAAAAAGCAAGACTGGTCTTATACAGGTCAATTCGTGGAATCGGTGGGATCAAGTTGACCGACCCATATCTGTGGGTAGCTAGCTTTATTAAATAATGATGTAATGTAAACCGGCACTTTACCGTAATACAATTTATGCATGAAAATGGCTTTGTTTAACTTGAGATGCTTTTTCAGTGGAAGAAAGTTAAGCATTTTTAATTTCATATCTGTTGAAGCATTATCCTTTACGATGAGTTTGGCCGAGCGACGATAGAGAGAGTCTAACTTTTTCAAGTGGACATCACTGCTGCCATCCCAGAGCGTCGAAACATAATTAATGTGAGGCATTACATGAGCATGGTGGAACATTTCCAGAGTCCTTCTGTCCGTAAATTGCTTTAACTTGGATAGGAGGAAAACGTTCTTGGCTACTTTCTTGCAGATATGCTGTAATTGTGCCTGCCACTTGAATTCACAACCAATAATTACCCCTAAAACGCGATGCTGTTGAACTTGTTCAATTGATTGTGTACCAATAGTAAGATTTAGTTTGAGTGGAGAAATCTGGTGTTTTTGTCTGGTTGCAATTACCATACTTTTAGTTTTTATTGGATGGACAAGCATAGCATTAGCACTACACCAGTTATTTACATCGTTTAAAGCTGTTTGAAGGGAGGACTCTATTACTGGAACAGACTTTCCACTTGCATGAAGAGAAGAATCGTCAGCAAAAAAATCACTTCTTACATTACTATCAGAAATGTGCAGTGGCAGATCATTGATATACAGACAGAACAAGATCGGCCCAAGCACTGAACCTTGAGGCACCCCGCATTTCACAGTCTCCTCAGTAGATATTTTACAGTTTAGGGCAGTAAATTGAGATCTGTCATGTAAATAGGAAGCAAAGAAGTTACACACTGAACTGTTTCTGACATACAACTGTAATTTCTTCAATAGAATTGAATGATCAACAAGATCAAACGCTTTTTTAAAGTCGAGAAACACAGCACCACTTATTTCAGATCGGTTTGTTGCAGACAACCAGGTGTCGCATAGTGAGGTAAGGGCGCTGTGACAAGAGTGATTTGTTCGAAAACCAGACTGAAATTGATGGAAAAGGTTTCTGCTTTCTATGTACGCGAGCAAATGTTTGTGAATATGTTTTTCCAATGGTTTGGATAAAATGGGTAATAAGGAAATGGGTCTAAAGTTATTTGGGTCGGATAAATTTCCGCCTTTATGGAGTGGAATTACTTTTGCTCTCTTTAACAAACTAGGTACAGTATTTTGCTTTAGAGAGAGAGAGAGAGAGAGAGAGAGAGAGAGAGAGAGAGAGAGAGAGAGAGAGAGAGAGAGAGAGAGAGATCATTTCATACCAAAAACATCTCTGTGCTGTTAATTGTACAGTTTCTACAAGTAAAATAATAATTCTCAATAATGTGTTTACAACCTGTAAATGAAGAGTAATTCATACCAGCCAGAAGCAAGACGACAGCGATTCGGATTCCCACCATGGTGACTTTAATTGGCTGTATCGTGTTCAGCAGGCAACAAAAGAGAAAACTGTTTCTCTGAACTGTCTCCTTCTCCAGTTGAGTTTGAAAAGAGTGGCGGCAACATTTCCGTTTTATACAAGTATTGGCTTTTTCTTTATCAGTTGAAAGGTCCGGTTTTAAGGGGCTCTGTGACGTTAAATTGGTATCTGTACATGTCATGTGGAAGTAGGCGTGTCAATAGACAATGTTCTGAAATCAGTAACTCTGACGAGTTTGTATTGGTTTTAAAAGAGTGAGTTCACTTGCTTTTAGTGAGTCAACCTTTCCCAAGTGCCATTATAGGCCAGTCACTAGCGAGGCTGTGTATCTGAAACGCGTGGACAAAGAGCACGTGTAGAAAGCTTGCCTCACTAAAAGCAAGAGTATTAACTCTTTCATAACCCATACAAACCCGACAGAGTTGTCCCCGAAGTTTGTCTATTAGAACCCGCTGAGTTTGGGGGACGGGGGTAGTTCAGGAATTTGATACAGATTGTTTAAGTGTGTGTGTGTGTATGGGGGGGGGGGTGTTCGTACATGTGTGTGTGTGTGTGTGTGTGTGTGTGTGTGTGTGTGTGTGTGTGTGTGTGTGTGTGTGTGTGTGTGTGAGTGTTTGTGTATGTGTGTGTGCGTGTGTGTGTGTGTGTATGTGTGTGTGCGTGTGTGTATGTGTGTGTGTGTGTGTGAGTGTTTGTGTATGTGTGTGCGGGGGTGTGAGTGTTTGTGTGTGTGTATGTGCATGTATGTGTGTGTTTGTGTGTGTGCGCGCGCGCGTGTGTGTGTGTGTGTGTGTGTACATGTGTGTGTGTAAGTCTCTCTCTCTCTCTCCCTCCCTCTCTCTCTCTCTCAGTCTCTCTCCTCCTCTCCCCTCTCTCTCTCTCCCTCCCTCTCTCTCTCTCAGTCTCTCTCTCTCTCTCAGTCTCTCTCTCTCTCCCTCCCTCTCTCTCTCTCAGTCTCTCTCTCTCTCTCTCTCTGTCTCTGTCTCTGTCTCTCTCTCTCTCTCTTTCTCTGTCTCTGTCTCTGTCTCTCTCTTTCTCTCTACCCATTGCCTTATTTTGATGTTTCTTGTTCTTTCTTCTGCTTCTTCCTTTCTTCTCTTTCTTTCCTAGCGGCCGTCAGAGTTCTTTTCGTTTTTTGGTTTTGTTTCTTTTGTCCTTCTTTCCCTTTTTGCGCCTGCTAGCAAATCAGTTTGAAAAGTGTGGTGTAAGGGAGTGGAAGTTGAGTATAAGCGCACTACATCTCCTTTAATGAAATGTTATCACACGGCTCTAAATATACGCATACATGTACTGACTGGCCCGCCGCGCCAACGAGTCTCGAAACTCAAGGTTGGGCGAACTCTTTCACTGTCCGAACCATCCCAGCTGTATACGGGGTGGATCCAAGGTGTTATCAACAGGTATTTTGCAAGCCCCTTTTTCCCTGAACTACCCTAACCCCTCGCACCCCAACATGTAGGACATATTTTATTTAATTTGAGTACATTTTCAAAGTAAAAATGACATATCAATGTATTTTTTGATTCAGGAAATGGTTAAAAACAAAAATGCAATGTAATCCTTTTTGAATTTGTCACTAAAATTTCAATTTTTATTTGGAAGTTTTAGAACATGATGTTAATGAACAAACTTATTAACTAATTGTTAAGCTTCATATTCGATAGAACGCACCGGGTGTTTGACCCAAATTTATTATATAAAAAAAAATTAAAAGCCGAATATGAAGTCATCAAAAACATTTTTGTTTAAATTCAGACAAATCCAATGGTCATCGCCTTGATTGTCCCAAGCAACATTGACCACATGTTTTGTGGTCACGCTCAAACACTTGTTAAAATGCTGTACAGGATGGATGAGAATGGTAAATCGAATTGGGCGTCAAATGTGCGTTGTAAATTGTATCAGTTAGGATATGGTTTTGTGTGGTTGAATCAAGGTGTTGTTGACGAAAACAAGTTTTTGTATGTTTTGAAAGATAAATTAATTGCATGCAGATGGCAAGACTGGGAGTTTCATATTCAAAATAGTTTGTTTATTTGTTTGTTTATTTGTTGCTTAACGTCCAGCCGACCACGCAGAGCCATATCAGGACAAGGAAGGGGGGGATGAAGGGGGCCACTTGTCAAGCGATTCCTGTTTACAAATGCACTAACCCATTACTTGTGTCCCAGCAGGCTTTAGTAAAACTAAATTAATACCTACTGGAAGATTACCAGTTTCCAGTATGTTAAAATAGGCTTAACCTATCTACTGCTGGACTTACATCAGAACACTAACAGATTAAACTATACATGAATCGCGAGACAAGCGGCAAGAGAAGAGATTTTTTGGAAAAAATACAGGTGAATGAGCAAGAAGGCAGAAAAAAGAAAAGAATTCATGAAGAAAAAGAGAGCATGACAGGAAAGAGGAACCAAAAATCTACCTAACAGCAAACTAGAAAGCTCCTGCGGTTCCAAAAACAGGAGGGGCCTTTAATTTCATAACCGCAGTGCCCCACTGCGGGAATTCAAAATAGTGAAAGATTTTCTGTGTATAGAACATTTTGTACTGTTCCTGAGATCAAACCTTACCTTTTGTTCAATATTGACAGACATTTAAGATTCATGATGATAAGGTTTAGGTTAGGGATCTCTGAAATTGCCGTTCACACTCATCGTTACAAAAAAGTTTATGATGTTAATAATTACATGTGTCCCTTTTGTAAAGATAAACTGGAAAATGAAGTCCATTTTGTTCTTGTCTGTCCATACTTCCATAAATTGAGAGAAAAATTCATCCCACTGAAATATTACAGGCAACCAAGTGCTTTTCGACTCAGCCTTCTTTTAGCTTCAACACATGAAAAAACTGTACGTGATTTATGTTTATATTTGTATAAAGCATTTAAGATACGAGAAACACTGTTATCGTAATTTTGTATGTAGATGTCTGCATTGATGTATCTGTTATCCACTTTTGAGAAAAATATGCACTGTTTTGAGTCTACTGAATGTAAAAATGATTCAATATTTTTGCTTTTGCTCACACCCCTTCACTAGGGGCAATGGCCTATGTGAATAAACCATCCGAATCCGAATCCGAATCTCTCTCTCTCTCTCTGTCTCTCTGTCTGTCTCTCTGTCTCTGTCTCTGTCTCTCTCTTTCTCTCTCTCTCTTTCTCTCTACCCATTGCCTTATTTTGATGTTTCTCGTTCTTTCTTCTGCTTCTTCCTTTCTTCTCTTTCTTTCCTAGCGGCCGTCAGAGTTCTTTTCGTTTTTTTGTTTTGTTTCTTTTTTCCTTCTTTCCCTTTTTGCGCCTGCTAGCAAATCAGTTTGAAAAGTGTGGTGTAAGGGAGTGAAAGTTGAGTATAAGCGCACTACATCTCCTTTAATGAAATGTTATCACACGGCTCTAAATATACGCATGTACTGACTGGCCCGCCGCGCCAACGAGTCTCGAAACTTAAGGTTGGGCGAACTCTTTCACTGTCCGAACCATCCCAGCTGTATACGGGGTGGATCCAAGGTGTTATCAACAGGTATTTTGCAAGCCCCTTTTTCCCTGAACTACCCTAACCCCTCGCATCCCAACATGTAGGACATATTTTATTTAATTTGAGTACATTTTCAAAGTAAAAATGACATATCAATGTATTTTTCGATTCAGGAAATGGTTAAAAACAAAAATGCAATGTAATCCTTTTTGAATTTGTCACTAAAATTTCAATTTTTATTTGGAAGTTTTAGAACATGATGTTAATGAACAAACTTATTAACTAATTGTTAAGCTTCATATTCGATAGAACGCACCGGGTGTTTGACCCAAATTTATTATATAAAAAAAAATTAAAAGCCGAATATGAAGTCATCAAAAACATTTTTGTTTAAATTCAGACAAATCCAATGGTCATCGCCTTGGTTGTCCCAAGCAACATTGACCACATGTTTTGTGGTCACGCTCAAACACGTGTTAAAACTGCACGCAAACTGAATATATATTTAGTAGTGTTTTGCTGGAGCTAAACTGACCCGGGATTTTTTTAAATTTTTTTTTTGAGGGAGGAGGGGGATGCGTGTCAGAGTTTCCTTCACGGAGGAACGCTTATCTGGCATTGTATCTGTTCAAGTAGTAAGTGTAAAGTAGACCCGAAATTTCCCAACCCAGAGTGTATAGCCTACCTTTTTGTTACACCACATGCACTACTGATCACGTCTACCAGATTTAGGGAAATGGTCACTGAGCCACACATTGCGACACCCTTCTCCTATCACACTCTCTCTATATGTCTGCTGTAATATGAGAAGAGTAATGTCACGTTTCATATATATCACAAAAGGTGATTATGAGCGGTTAGTTACTGCTAACTAACCACACCACGATCCACTCTCGCAGTCATACAACAAAGATAGAATCAACAAAAGTATAAGTTTCAGACGCCTGTTTATATACTATCTCGCCACCTCCCTCGAGATTTCACTCCAAAAGATGTTTTTACGTTCAAAACGTAAAAATAGGTCACTGACAAAAATGCCAGTTAAAGTTTAGAAAAGGATAATAACACGCTGATCCCGTGTATAGATAGGAAATATACTATTCTGTCAAAAGCGCCAGTTTAAGCAGGTGTCACACCCCCACGTTGTTACCGGCACTCCATAATGCAATCACAAATAATAAAGGATGACTTGGTGGAAAAGGGCGCAATAGCACGGTGCACTTAGCTTTCTGCTACGAGTGGACGTCCCGTAAATAGTTCTTCCCCACTACTGCTTCGTCGATTGGAGTGCCGGTTGGCGTGGAACGAAGCAGGGAATCGTGGGGAAGTCAGGCGCCTCACTCCACTGCTGGAAATAAAGGGTGGTCCTGTAGGTGACGTCACTGCCTGCCGAAGACCCCTGCAGACGGTGACGGCCTCTCCGGTTATCCCAGCAGCAGTAAAACAGCAAGAAAGCAACAGCAACTGATGTTCCGGTTACAGCACCGCGACACCAGGTTACAGCAGAAGATAAGTAGGTCAGTCGGCTGCAACAAAAAGCATCGGTGCACTAAACATTCCACGCTACCCTTCACACTCCACCTTTAAATATGTCACCCTTCTATATTTCATAGAGCACGTGGGCCTGCACAAACGAACTTTTAAAACAACAAATCAGCTATTTTCCTTCCTTCTCTCCATATCTGCAAAAACCATATACAGATTATTATTTTAGCGTCACAAAGAGCAAATTATGCGCTAACCTGGAAAGAACAACAGAGAGTATTTCATTCCACAAACACAGACTCGTCAACAGCGTTAAATAACGATTTATTACCTCAACAGCCTATGTAGGTAGCTCTCCTTTAAGCGAATCCGCTTCCTTTGATATAGCTTCCGCCCGTCGACGAATTTCTTGCCATACCCCTCTTGCGCTGAATTACTTTATGCGTTGGAAAATTCCCCCGCTCAGCCAAGAGTCACACCTGACGACCTTGTCGTCAAAAAACATGAAGACGGCGAAAAGTGGTCCCTCCTTGTACGTTTCCAAAGCCCTACTGTACATGCAGAACGGCACGCTGTCATGAAATGGTGTTTCACCAACGTCTTGTAAACCAACAAACTTCTGGAAACAGGAGACCTGCCCTTCTCTCTCTGGCCGTCAATGTTCAAGTGCCAGTTTCATGTCCTCACAAAACAACCTTGAAAATATCACGTGACTCCGCGTGTCACATATCCAGTTCAGTCACAGCCGATTTTGCCCAGACAGCAAAATCACCCACGTGGAACCCCTGCAAAACGAATTCCCCGTGGTGCGCTATGCTCTGTCAGCGGTTTCATACCGTCACCCCGACTCAAGCACAGGCGCTTTCCATCACAATTTGAGATAGGCACCCGACAGAGTCAGTCAAGTCAAATCAAACAGTTTATTTACCAAATGCAAAGCACAGGATTTTGTTATGGTGTATGCATAAAACTTCACACTCCTTCCACACGCATATATCATAATAAATATGTACAGATAAAGTGTTCAATTTCACTGGGCCTATTTACGTGTGTATACCAACCAGACAGTTCAAAACGGACTGGTTGTTCTTTTAGCACCAATTTGACAGGAGTAATCACAGGTTGCATGGATAAAGATAAATGAATTCCCTAAAATCATATCTAAAAATATAATCATCAATATAATAAATCCGAGTACATGCTGACACAGTTATTCAAAGGACACAACCCTTATATCTATTAAGATATTTCATTTAAGGATACTCGATCCATTTCAAAACTTTAGCTGACACATATCACAGATCTAACAGATCTAACGATCCACCATTGAGGCCGCAAGGACTGCCTCAGGAAAGAAACTGTTCCTGAAACGAGAAGTCCTGCTCTTCAGAGCGCGGAAGCGCTTGCCTGACGGGAGGGGCTCGAACAGATGGCTGGCTGGGTGAGATGAGTCTGCCACTATACCCCTAACTCTCTTTGCTAAACGTGAGCTGTACAGTGAGGCGACTGACGGAAGTTCGCAACCCACAATACGAGACGCTTGTCTGACAATGCGCTCCAGCTCTTCCTTGTTCCTAGCACTGGCACCGCTAAACCACACGGTGACTGAAAAACACAGAATGCTTTCTACAGTAGCCCTATAGAACTGCTTTTGGATGGCTTGGTTCAGTCTAAATTTCTTCAGCTGTCTAAGGAAGTGAAGCCTCTGCTGACACTTCTTGATAATGGGCTCTGTGTTTTTGTCCCATGTGAGGTCGCTCGAGATGATTGTGCCTAAAAATCTAAAGGAGTCGACCTGCTCAACACTTACACCGTTGATCTCTAAAGGGGTGAGTGCGAGTTTGTTCTTTCTAAAATCTACAATCATTTCTTTGGTTTTAGAGACATTGAGCTCTAAGTTGTCAGAGCACCAGCCAACCAACTGTTCCACCTCCTCTCTATACACACTTTCATCATCGTTGGAAATCAGCCCCTCAACTGTCGTGTCATCTGAAAACTTCAGAACCAGCACAGATGGATCTGATGATACACAGTCGTTCGTGAAAAGTGTGAATAAAAGTGGAGAAAGCACACACCCCTGGGGTGCCCCTGTGTTCAGCGTGGCTGAGCAAGAGTATGAACCGTTCACCTTGACTACCTGTGGACGGTCTAAGAGAAAGTCTAAAACCCAATGACAGATGGACGGATGTACGTTCAGGGCTGACAGCTTGTCAAACAGCATGTGGGGGATAATTGTATTAAAAGCACTACTAAAATCGAGAAATAAGATTCTAGCGTATGAACGTGGCTTCTCCAGATGACGCAGGATGTGGAACAGGCCTAGCGCTACAGCGTCCTCAACCGATCTGTTTGCCCGATAAGCGAACTGGAGAGGGTCACGTGAGGCACCAGTGCATGCCTTTAAGTAGGACAGAACGATCCGCTCAAAAACCTTCATGGCCACTGATGTGAGTGCGACTGGGCGGTAGTCATTAAGCTGGGCGACACGGGGTTTCTTGGGGACAGGGACTATCACCGACGACTTAAAACAGCGGGGGACAGAATGCTTCTCTAAGGACTCATTAAAAATGTCTGTGAACACGGGTGCTAACTGATCAGAGCAACACTTAAGAGCAGCAGTCGAAACACCATCCGGACCCGAGGCTTTCCTGACGTTTTGTTGTTTAAACAGCTTCTTCACCTCCGCCTCCTGGACAGTGAAAGGTGGGATCAGAAGTGAGGGGTCATCCGGCAAAGAGGGACGATAACCTGGGTTTGGATTTTTCTCGTCAAACCTACAGTAGAAACTGTTCAGTTTATCCGGAAGGGTCGGGTCGTGATCGTCTGACGCTGCTGGCTTTTTCTTGTACTGAGTGACCTGCTGCAAGCCCTGCCATACCTCACGGGGTGATCCTTTCTCAATCCATGTCACCACATCGTGACAAGTAAGGTAAGCAAAGTCCAAGTTGATGTTGCCCAATCCACACACACACACACACACACACACGGAAAGAAAAACAAGTCGCGTAAGGCAAAATTAAAACATTTAGTCAATGTGTCGAACTCTCTGCATTTGTTCACCAAGAACATACAGCTTCGTCAATCCCCGCTGCAAGAAAATCGCTCACTTTTCACGTGCAAAACGAGGTGAAATTGACAAACCAGTACAGCACAGTAGCGTATTGCGCTAAGCCGGAAAGTGCGCTTTTCTGTATTCTTTTTAACTTTCTGAGCTTGAGATTCAAACCTATTATATTTGTTTTTGAAATTAGAAAATAATAAAGAATAAGATTAAATCATTTTTGGATCGATTTCTAAAATTTAAATCGTAGTACCTGATTAACCTTTTTTCGTTAATTCTGATGACATTTTTAGAGTAAACATGACATATGTATTATATTTATAGATTCAGAATTCGATGAAAATTACAATGCAATCAATTTTAAATCTGTTTGTGAAAATTCGATTTTAATGACAACTTTAATGAGCAAACTCATTCATTAATTTTTTATCTTCCGTCCTGCAATGCAATACCATAGTCCGGACGTCGTCAAAGATTGCTTGACTAAAATTTCAAACAATTTGGTTGAAAAATGAGAGCGTGACAGTGCTGCCTCAACTTTCACAAAAAGCCGGATATGACGTCCTCAAAGACATCTATCAAAATGGGAGAAAAAATTCATACTTAGGAACTCTTATGTGAAGTTTAATGAAGATCGGTCCAGTAGTTTTTCGAAATCACTTTACACACACACACACACACACACACACACACACACACACACACACACACACACACACACACACACACACACACACACACATACATTGTTTGTTTGTTTGTTTGTTTAACGCCCAGCCGACCACGAAGGGCCATATCAGGGCGGTGCTGCTTTGACATAATTATAACGTGCGCCACACACAAGACAGAAGTCGCAACACAGGCTTCATGTCTCACCCAGTCACATTATTCTGACACCGGACCAACCAGTCCTAGCACTAACCCCATAATGCCAGACGCCAGGCGGAGCAACCACTAGATTGCCAATTTTAAAGTCTTAGGTATGACCCGGCCGGGGTTCGAACCCACGACCTCCCGATCACGGGGCGGACGCCTTACCACTAGGCCAACCGACACACATACATACATACATACATACATACATACATACATACATACATACATACATACATACATACATACATACATACATACATACATACATACAAAGCTACCCTCATCTCGATTCCCCTTCTATGTTAAAACATTTACTAAGAGTTAAAACTTGACCAAATGTAACCAGGGCGCGACTCCAAGACGAGTTTTTGAAAACGTTGAACGATAGAATACAATGGAGACAGTGACTGAAAGAAACTCGTGTTGACTGAAATGTTATCACACAAAAAGGGATGAGCTAGAAGACGGACCTAAATTCTTGTTTGTTATCTTCTGCAAGCTGATAACTAGACGCACATATAGCTGTTCAGCGAAGGTTGTACCAGCTAACAGGGGAATTTCCTTTTATGGACATGAGTTGGTGATCGATATGTTGTATCGCGTGTGACGCACTTGTCAAGGACGGGAAAAACCGTCATGATAATATTTGTTCAACAAAAACTGTTGAATATTTGTTTTTGTTCTCGTTCTTCAGAGAATACATCTTGCAATAAGATATTTTGTAGGACAGAACACCATGGTGACTTTATCCCAAGGGTGATGAATGTGTGGGATCAAAAATACTATTGTCTTTATTGATAGAACGGAATAAGATCTTTTTCAGCTTGAAAGCTAAACAAACAAACACAATTTAAAGGCGTCAAAAGTGTTTAAACTTGTGAAATAAATGCATACACCTCAAGTGAATTGTTCCTAAAAATCGGTATCAGCCGAAATTTCTATCCAGAAATGACAGTGTTTGGGGGTATTTATATGTGCGTTTGTGTATCTGGATGTCATTGTAGCAAAGCGGATGTTGTGTTGTTGTAAGCTTATTGTTCTATTATTTTGCTAGAATGTAGGCTTATATACATGTTTTTAATATTGTAATTAGTTTGTTTTTATTCATTGTTCATATGTAAAGCGCGGAGAGCACCGATCCCTGTGTTTTTCGTTATATGAGCTGACATTACTATAATTAATATCAATATCATTACTTCTCATGTCACACACGAAGAATGCCTTAGAATTAGAGTTTGAATGTTTGAATTATTCAAATCAAAATACTGTGTTGGGGGGTCTTTCGAGACAGCGTATTTGACAGTGTTTGTTTACACTGTGTAGTGTGCTTCATTAGCTCCGTGCAGCATGGAAAGAGTGTGCGCTCGCTAGAATACACCATTTGACGTCCTCAATCTGACAGTTTTCATCTGTCTAGGCGAATGCGCACCCAGCAGCACTGACTGACTATAAGGGTTTAAGGTCCTCTTAGACCAGGTATTAGTAATACGCTGAAGATATGGTATGATACTTTGACTCAAACAAGCTCGCTGTGGCTGTCTTCTTCGACACACCAGCATTGGGTTTGTCTCGTCGAAGTATTGAAATACGATCATGATAATCAGAGACGAGAGAGGATGCATGCGTGTTTTTGTGTTTTCCAAGCCCTGAGACTTTCGTTGTACATGTGAACTTGGGATATTTTTCGTGCGCAAGTATGCATACGGGGGAGTTCGGACACCGACGAGAGTCTGCATAAAGTTAACTCCGAGAAATAAATTTCTCGCCGAACGTGGGGATCGAACCCACGCTGATAGCGACCAACTGGCTACAAAGCCAGCGCGCTACTAACTCAGCTACGTCCCCGCCCCGGCAGCACTGAATGAAATGGCGTGTGGCGACGAACCGAGGTTGGACTATTTGACACAGTAGAGTGTGGTAAGACAACAGTTCCCCGAATAAACTTCATTTAAATAATTCGCAGTTACGAACCCCTCTCGAGCTAGTTACTGCAGGTGTGTCTAATTTACAGCACAACGAATGTCACCTGAACTTTTAAAGGCCCTAGTCGCCAGAAAATTTTCCCAAAATGGCTCCTTAGTACCTTAAACCTCTCTCTCTCTCTCTCTCTCTCTCTCTCTCTCTCTCTCTCTCTCTCTCTCTCTCTATTTCTCTCTCTCACACACACACACGGCCGAAGACTAACACACAGTGGGCCGCAGTCATGGACATAGACACACACATTGGCAGTGGGTCTGAGACAGGGACAAAGACTGTCCGATACACAGACAATTTAGCGTGAAGCCAGGGTTTGCCAGACAAGGCACCTCGGTTGTTGTACAGATCACAGACAAGTATGTACGGGCTTGAACACAAGACAAATGCACATATGTGCATTCCCAAATAAACCATACAAAATGGCAGCATAACTAAACTTTGCATGAAATTTTTTTTTAAAGTGATATCAACTCGTGGCAACGACATATCTTTTCCTTTTTTGAAAATGAGGGTGGCCCTCGGAAAAGGGCCGGGGTTTAAAAAAAAAAAGAGAAGAAAAATAATATCGACGAAGCAGCTGGAAACCCGTTTACTTCTTTGCGGGCTTCTTGGCAGCGGCCTTCTTGGGGGTCTTAACCTTCTTCGGCTTGGCGTCCTTCTTGGCGGGAGACTTGGCAGCCTTCTTGGGCTTGGCGGCTTTCTTGGCTGGGGACTTGGCCGTCTTGGGTTTAGCAGCCTTCTTGGCAGGAGACTTGGCCTTCTTGGGCTTGGCAGCCTTCTTGGCGGCGGGCTTCTTTGCAGCAGCCTTGGGCTTCTTTGCCTTCTTGGGCTTGGCGGCGGCGACTTTCTTCTCTCCGAGACGGAAGGACCCAGAAGCTCCGGTTCCCTTGACCTGCTTGAGGGTGCCAGCCTTGATGCCAGCCTTCAGGCCGGTCTTGACTCGGGCGTTGATCTTGGTCACCTCGTTTCCGACCTTGTAGTTGGCCATGGTGTACTTAAGGATGGCCTGGCGAGAGGAACCGCTACGCTCCTTCAGGGCGGCTACGGCGGAGGCGATCATAGCGTTGTACTTGGGGTGGTCCGCGGGCTTGGTGGGCTTCCTAAGCTTGGAGGCCTTCTTGGGGCTCTTGGCCGTAGGGGCGGCGACTTGTATGGCGTCAGACACTGATGATAGAAGTTAGTAGCGGTACGAGCGGCGAGAACTAAGAGACTGAAGTAGCGATCGGCACTCTTTGCTTGCAAGCCGGAGATTTTTCGCGGTATTTATAGCCTGCGCGCGGACAGCTCTGAAAGCGTCACGCCGCTGCATGCGATTCGGCCCTCGCGAGCCCTCGTTCAACCGATTTTGTGTTAGTTGTCATTTGATTTTTAGTTTGCGCTAATTACAGGTGCATCAAAACATGTAAACATTGTATATTTCTAGAATCAACGGTTGATAAGCTTTCTTTTGATACCAAATAGAAGAGCAGACTCGGTCTGATAAAGGAGAAATATTTAAAAATCCTCGTTCCCACTCACTACAAAAAAACCCGGCCAAAACTCAAGTATTTTTTAATTTAAAGGGCCAAAATGTTGTTAATAACTGCTAAACTGAGCCTTCATACGCCTTCTATATATATATATATACGACTTGTGTCTGTGTGTGTGTGTGTGTGTGTGTGTGTGTGTGTGTGTGTGTGTGTCTGTGTGTTCGCGATGCACGCCCAAGGTTCTCGATGGATCTGTTTCAAATTTGGTGGCCATATTCAGGTACACCCCGGACACAACCTGGTCGATGAGATATTTCAACACGTGCTCTCAGCGCGCAGCGCTGAACCGATTTTGGTTTTTCTGTTCATCTTCCCAGATCCATTCCCACTAACTCTTCCTTATCTTCTCCAGTGTTTTGCGTTTATCTCCCTTCCTTCGTGTGGCGTCAATCCATATTCCCGTTTCTATTTTTAGAAGGTCACTGTCGACAACGCTCAATCCATATTCCCGTTATACTATTTTTAGAAGGTCACTGTCCCGGCGAAGCCGGGTATTACTCTTCCTTATCTTCTCCATGATCCAGTGTTTTGCGGGTTTATCTCCCTTCCTTCGTGCGGTGCGCCGGCAAAGCAGCCGGGTATTCGGCTCGACTTCTTCCCGGCGAAGCCGTACCCGGCGAAGCGGGTATTCATCTAGTCTCATATAATTTTCGTACTACCATTTGGTGTTTTACAGGGTTTGTGTTCCTTCTTTCCCTTTACTATTTATTTTCACCTCGGATATAATTATCTTAACAGAATAATCTTAGTAACTTCTTCTGTGTGAAATTTATGATTTTAATCTCCATTCTGATGATTTAAATCCTGAATTAGCCGACTTAATTTGCACAGTTTTCCTCCCCTAGGCGCATCCACAATGGCGTGTGTTTCAAGTTGGGTATTAAATTGCCGATACAACGAGAATCAGATAGACTTTTATTTGCATCACAGAACAAAACATAATTATAAATTCAGCAACTACCTGTTTGTGCAATAATATTTGCAAGATCACGAAATCTGAACGCGAAAAGCAGCCTGGGGTTATTGTTGTTTTTTACCGGTTCAGTGGTAATGTAAAATGACGGTCACACATTCCTGTGTTCTATGTCAGTGCTTTTTGTTTCAAAACAGATCATGAAGCCTTAACCCCTCATGTGCAAGTACAACACAATTTGTTACCTAAACCTTGCACGAAGCGATCATTTGTAATCATTTCCAGTGCAAAGAAGAGAGCGGGTTTGGAGAAAAGAAAAAACCCGAAAAGGCCGGAGAAATGGCGGTCGATTTTCACAACCGGACAAACGATCGAGAATCAGTGATACTAATTTTCGCTTTGAATTTCTAGCTTCAAGCAAGGAATTATAACGCAAGAGAGTCATTTCTACGATGCAGAACTGTGTATTTGATGTATCTGACTTATCAACAAAGACTAGATATTGCAAGGCCAGGAGGTTTGTATTGGGGATCCCAGGCCTGGGTTGAAAAATGGTGGATCATCTCCCTCGCCAGTGTGCGCGGTTCATTCTTTGTTGAAGATTTTTTTCTAGGCTTGGTATTGGCAGCGCCAATCACTCAACAACTTTGTTGCAGAAATGATCTCAATTTTCTGAATTGCATGATTTTGGAATGAAAATATCGCGATTGACATCTATATATATATACGACTAGTGTCTGTCTGTCTGTCTGTCTGTCTGTCTGTTCGCAATGCACGGCCAAAGTTCTCGGTGGATCTTTTTCAAATTTGGACACCGTATTCAGCTACACCCCGGACACAACCTCATCGATGAGATATTTCAACACGTGCTCTCAGCGCGCAGCGCTGTGCGCGCTGAACCGATTTTTTTTGTTTTTGTTTTTTTGTTGTCGGGATCCACTACCAGTAACTCTTCCTTATCTTCTCCAGTGTTTTCAGCCGCGATTATCTCCCTTCCTCCGTGTGGCGTCAATCCATATTCCCGTTACTACGTTACTATTTTTAGAATGTCACGATTGCACCCGTAAGTTGTTCTTACTGTAAAAGTAAAAAGGTCGAATCAATTTATAGCCACGCGAAAAATACACTGTCATCTATCTCTATATATTTATAGATATAGAAATACATATATACGGCTTCTGTGTGTGTGTGTGTTTGTGTGTGTGTGTGGGCAACACCTGTGGATTGTAGAGTTCTGTTTGTGATGTGGTCTAGCGGCATTGGTGTGTCAGTATGTTCAGGCCTTCCTTCGAGAAGCCATAACAGTTAATCTCAATCCCGTTTGAGTGGACTTCGCCTTCAAAGGTGATTGTGGTGTTTAGGCACTCGGTTACATTTGGCGTCGTCGACAGCGATGGGACTCGACATGAAATGTTCAGGCCACTGAATCATTTTCGTGCTGTTCCCATTCCACCTGGGAGTGACCTAAGTTCATTCAAAGGGGGTCGAGTGTGACAGGGAGACTACCGTCGCCCTTCACAGCAGACTCTGCAGAGTTGTTCGCCTTAGAAGTTGTGGGCTTTCCTTGCATGTACCCGTAAGTTGTCCTTACTGTAAAAGTGAAAAGGTCGAATCAATTTATAGCCACGCGAAAAATCCACTGTCATCTATCTCTATATATTTATAGATATAGATAGATATATACGGCTTCTGTGTCTGTGTCTATGTGTGTGTGTGTGTGGAGGCAACACCTGTGGATTGTAGAGTTCTGTTTGTGATGGGGTCTGGCGACTTTTGTCTGTCTGTAAAGGGAAAGTTTGTGTGCGTGCCTGTGTGTGTTCTTAATCTAAGACAAATGTCGCCAATGTTTTTACAGAGTGACGTTAAATAAACGATTTTATCATCATCTGTCTGTATGTTCTGGCATTTGAGAAGCCATAACAGATAATATAGGGCTTAGAAATAAGCTCTAAAATTCTCAATCCCGTTTGACAGCGGGACATCGCCTTCAAAGGTGATTGTGGTGAACCGCCACGCTGGCTGTCTCTGTCTCGCGATTCACCCCGGCGAAGCCGGGTATTCCTCTAGTCATAAATATATGTTTATGCATAGACCATAGGTCCCTGATATATGTATAGTAGCTTTTTTCAGTTGTCCAAATGTCCACTGCTGCCAAGTGCCGAAGTAGGTCACTATAACTAAATGTAGCATGCAGATACTGAATTCATTATAACAGTTTCTTTAAACAAATAAAAAAAAATTCTTCTCCAGCAGTTTCTTCCCCCCTCTTATGCTCAAGGACAAAACTATTGTGCGGCACGCAATTATTTAGTTTATCAGTGAGTCATTGAAATAGGTTATTAGTAATTAAGCTGTCTGTTATAGCATATATTCGATCTGATCGGCTTACCGTTATAAAAATGTCATAATTAATTATTCTTAATTTATTACACACAGACAAACACTGAAACAAACAAAATAGTTAAACAAAAAAAGAAAACAAACACACGCGAAAACCCGTATAAATGGTGTGTGTTCACGGTTACTTTAGTGGTACATCACTTTTTTTCTTATTTCTTAATTAAAAAAAAGAAAAGTTGGTTCAAGTATTTATGTATCTATCTGTTTATCTATCTATTTATCCATCCTTTATGTATTTATGTTTCATATATTTATATTGCTGTCGTCTTTGGTTACTAGCTGACTTGGAGAAAATCGTTAAAAAGAGAGATTGAGAAACAGAGAAAGAGAGAGAGAGAGAGAGAGAGAGAGAGAGAGAGAGAGAGAGAGAGAGAGAGAGAGAGAGAGAGAGAGAGAGAGAGAGAGACTTTGACTTTTGGATGGTTTATTGTACCTATGGCTATTGGCCCATATACAAACCAGGGAAGAGGGGATGTGGGTAGGGGAATTTTACACATATACACGTCTTACACATTTATCCTCACATGTTATATAATAATCGTTTACAATTACAACGGTACCATCTCTAACATTTTAGTGTTTCAACATGCAGTTGTCGACGTTTTATGGCGTGGGAAATAAACTTAGCAACGAGGCGACACCTCTTAACATCTGAAAAATGACAAAATGGTAGACACAGAACATTCACACATGCTTCCTATAAATCGTTTTCTTAAATCAGAATATAATGGACAGCATAAGAGGAAGTGGTGTTCATCTTCGGCTACATTTTCACAAAAAATACAATATCTTGATTCCATAATAGCACTGAATCGTTTGAGGTTGTTATTAATTGGCAATACACCAAGTCTAAACTGTGTAAGTGCTACCCTACAACAATAAATGTCAATGTTGGACAAATAACTTTCAACATGCAGCACAGATTTAAATTTGGCGTACAATTCATAACGGTCCCTTTGTGACACTGTGCCGAACCATTCTTGGAGAGAGAGAGAGAGAGAGAGAGAGAGAGAGAGAGAGAGAGAGAGAGAGAGAGAGAGAGAGAGAGCCGAGAGAGAGCCGAGAGAGAGAGAGAGAGAGAGAGAGAGAGAGAGAGAGAGAGAGAGAGAGAGAGAGAGAGAGAGAGAAAGAGACTGAGAGAGAGACACACACACATACACACTGACACACACACACACACGCACACTGGTACACACACACTCACACACTGGCACACACACACACACACACACACTGTGACACTGACACACACACACACCGTGTGGCCGGGCACACACACACATACACTGTGACACATACACACACACACATACACACACACATACACTGACACACACACTGACACACACACACTCACACTGACACGCACAATCATACACACACTGTGACGTGACACACACACTGACACACACACTCACACTGACACGCACAATCATACACACACTGTGACGTGAAACACACACACACACACACACTGACACACATACACACACACACACACACACACACACACACACAGCGGACAGACAGTGACAGAGAGGTTGATTAATTGATTGATTGATCCTGACATAAGGATGATGTTTTAGGCACAGCCTATAGTCTTACAACCTGTCCTTACCGCTCATCCCAAACAAACTGAACTGACATAGAAATACAGCTAATTATAATTATATATGTACAGTATAATCAAAGGAAACAGATAGACGAACAGACAGACAGGCAAAACAACAACAAACCAACAAACCAACAAACACCTAAGTAAGCATGTATAATACACAATAGGAATTTAACATTATGCACATGAAGAACAGGCATTGCAATAAATACGCTACACTGTACTACAATATAACCGACCGATGCCGTTAAAGGGCAAGAAGGTCACACATGCAAGCTTGTGAATGTTAGCCTACGTTTTGCTTGTGATTAACTTGACTTTCCAATAGTGAATACTGACTAACCATGCAGTCTCTTTTCTTCTTTCTTCTTTCTTTTTATTTTCAAGTTTTGTCTTCTTCTGTCTTTTGTTTTGTTTGTTTGCTGGTGCGTTGTTGTTGTTGTTTTTCTCAATAAAATCATGCACACCCTGACTGTTCCGGACCCACTGGGCTTATGCATTTTCCCGCTAGTCAGTCGGACTTACTAGTTAAATATACACTGATTTTGTTTTTATTCAGCAACGAGAGTTACAGTTTACACGCCGTATAAACGGTTGCACCGACTGAAAGCCGCGGGATCGGTTGCATCGACTAAAAGCCGCGGGATCAGGACAAGCGAGGTGAGTTTCTCCACAAAATTACAAATCTCTTCTCTTAATTAGTAGATTATCACATAACTTTTGTTTACACTTTGAACTTAGGTGTTGTAGCATCACATCATCGATTTTTTTCATTGATTGCATTTACGTGGGAATGTTGAACTGTGATTATTTACACTTGTTCAAGCGCATTTTTGTAAATTTTGACTTTCAACCTTCACCACTAAAAATCAAGCTTTCGGACAAAGCTACAGACAATTAAAATGTAATCAATGATTATTTATTGACCATTGGGTTAAATTTTATTAGCTAATGTTACATAGTTACTTCATATTTTACGGATATGCAAGGACACTAAACAGTTTGACGGTTGCACACCACGGAAAATCCTTGTACAGACCGGTTGTGCGCCACGGTAGTCATCGGTTGTGCGCCGTGGAAGTAATTGAAAGTTGAAAAGGTTTACTTTAAGGCTGAAAAATCGCTTCTGAACATTGTACAACAAACATCATGCCATGTAATGGTGTACAGTGGCCAGCAAAAGTATCGCACCAAATGGGAAGAACGGAAATGACTAAAATTGCTTTGAACGAATCGGGAAATTACCTCACATTTTAACGGTCCTAATTAGACTATTATGTAAGAACTCTTCATTTGCTAACAGATTTGGTATCACAAGAAAGAGGGGACTTTCGTCTTTACTATGTTAAAAATTCATGATTGTAGTATACTTGATTGTATTAAAAAGACCGTTTGAAAAGTGTCTAAATTGTCAGACCTTTCCTCTCTTGCTATGTGGTGCAATACTTTTGCCGGCCACTGTACAGGTGGTTTGACCCGGATAGTGTACAGTCCCAATAGTTTCATGGAGACACGCACTTTTTTTTTAGGATGGTACTCGCACTCTGATATTTCTAATTTTCTATGGCAAATGGAGTCCGGCCTCTGAAATCACCTGTCCACTGCATAAACCATGGATGCGAATCAGCCCTGCTTCATGTGCTGGTATTGTTCTGAAAAATGTGAAGAATTCATCACCGCTATCGATCATGCTTTGTCATTACACCCCACTGAAAATGTGAAGCTTTGCATTTTTCGGCTTGACGATAAAGCCGGGGTATTCAGATATTGTTCAAAAGACTTCGAAGTAATTCCAAAGACAGTAGCAGAGGGATACCACATTGTTGGCCATAAGAATGAAACTATCACAATAGAATGCAAAGCCGACGAATGCAAAACTGGCGAATGCAAAGCGGACGAGAACAAAACGGACGAACCAGCATCAAATTCGGACAGTGATGAATCAACTGGGGTTTCTCGTCATGGGTATGCATGTGCTGACTCAGCAGTCGGGCACAAGCAAAACTCTTGCCGCATTTGCTGCAGACAAGAAGTCTTGGTTTTGTCTTACAATTGTGGCGTGTGAGGTTCCGTTTGCTTTGGAAATACTTGTTGCATTTTTTGCATCTGTGTGGCTTTATGCCTTGATGACCAATACAGTGGCTGTGAAATTCAGTAATGTTCATGAAAGCTTTATCACATACTCCGCACGTGTATCTTGATCCCGTTTGAAAGCCGTGTTCTTGTCTCCTGTGTTCTGTTAGACCAGAAGCATATTTGTAACTTTTGCCACACTCTTGACACAGATGACGCTTGCCTAAACTCCCAGACGGCTTTGATGGTGTTGATGTCCTTGTGGGTGGACCTATGGTCTGAGTTTGCCCTTGTGAAAGAACAGCGTCCACAGCTTCCACCATCTCTTCGCTAACATCAAGATAGCTATCCGTCGTGATACCAGAGATCTCCATTCTGCAACCTCTCTACCGGGATCGGTGGGGGGGTGGTAGCCCGCTATCGTGGGGGTTGGGGGTTGCAGAGAAGCAAAATTTGGAGTTATCGGATCGTACAAAAACGCACAGAACATCGGCAATAAAGGTGGTGGGGGACTATAACAACATAACAAAACAAGAGCTGAGACATTCACCAAATATAACTTGATATTACTGGCAAATTTAGAAGGACAATGTCCCATGGTGCACAACCGCTGGCAATCAAATATTGTCGCGACGTGCAACCATGCTCTTCCGTGGTGTGCAACCGTCAAACGTTTGGTGTCTTTACATATCCGTAAAATATGAAGTAACCATGTAACATTAGCTAATAAAATTTAACCCAATGGTCAATAAATAATCATTGATTACATCTTAATTGTCTGTAGGTTTGTCCGAAAGCTTGATTTTTGGTGGTGAAGGTTGAAAGTCAAAATTTACAAAAATGCGCTTTAACAAGTGTAAATAATCACAGTTCAACATTCACACGTAAATGCAATCAATGAAAAAAATCGATGATGTGATGCTACAATACCTAAGTTCAAAGTGTAAACAAAAGTTATATGATAATCTACTAATTAAGAGAAGAGATTTGTAATTTTGTGGAGAAACTCACCTCGCTTGTCCTGATCCCGCGGCTTTTAGTCGATGCAACCGGTCCCGCGGCTTTCAGTCGGTGCAACCGTTTATACGGCGTGGTTTAGAGGTCAGAGTGAAGCCAATGGAATAGGCCTACTTTGGAAACACTGCCTTTCTGTCTGTGTCACACGGTGTGTACGCGCGCATGTGTTTTTACATTTAGTCAATTTTTGACTAAATGTTTTAACATAGAGGGGGAATCGAGACGAGGGTCGTGGTGTATGTGTGTCTGTGTGTGTGTGTGTGTGTGTGTGTGTGTGTGTGTCTGTGTGTGTGTGTGTGTGTGTGTCTCTGTGTGTGTGTGTGGTGTGTGTGTAGAGCGATTCAGACTAAACTACTGGACCGATCTTTATGAAATTTGACATGAGAGTTCCTGGGAATGATATCCCCGGATTTTTTTCTCTCCTTTTTTCGATAAATGTCTTTGATGACGTCATATCCGGCTTTTTGTAAAAGTTGAGGTGGCACTGTCACACCCTCATTTTTCAATCAAATTGATTGAAATATTGGCAAAGCAATCTTCGTCGAAGGCCGGACTTTGGTATTGCATTTCAGCTTGGTGGCTTAAAAAATAATTAATGAATTTGGTCATTAAAAATCGGAAACTTGTCATTAAAAATTTTTTTTAAACGATCCAAAAACAATTTCATCTTATTCTTCGTCATTTTCTGATTCCAAAAACATATACATATGTTATATTTTGATTACAAACAAGCTCTGAAAATTAAAAATATGAAAGTTATGATTAAAACTAATTGTCCGAAATCGATTTAGAAACAATTTCATCTTATTCCTTGTCGGTCCCTGATTCCAAAAACATATAGATATGTATAGTTTGGATTAAAAACAAACTCAGTACGCTAAAAAGAATAGAGATACAGAAAAGCGTGTTATCCTACTCAGCGCGACCATTAATTTGTTTGGCCGAGTCAAATCGACTCTCGTGACAAAACCATACGATTGCGGGTCTGTAAAGTCGCGTCATCAACCGGTTCATGACTGGCCCGAGTATGAATGGCATTCCTTCTGTTGTACTTGAACTTGAACTTGAACTTGAACTTGCGATGTTTAAGGCCTTAGGCCTGTTCATCGATCCTGTCGAATAGTACTCCAATAACACTTTTGTTGGTGGCATGCGCGGGCGGTTATTGGTAGCACGTTGGCGAGAATTTCTCTGGTCTGTCTGCCCAGAAATTGTCCAGCCTTCCTTTGAAACTGTTCACTGATGGTGCTGTCACAACTGTTTCTGGCAGACTGTTCCAGTGAGGAATCACCCTTTCTGCGAAGAAGCAGCTCCGAACGTTCAGCCTACAAAATGGTTTGTACAACTTGAGGCTGTTTCCCCTAGTGTCTTTGGTTTCGGTCAGCTGGAAATTCGGGTTGCCTGTGTCGTAGATCCCATGCATATACTTGTAGAGGTCGATCATGTCACCTCGGAGACGCCTGTGTTCGAGACTCGGTAGTTTGAGTACAGCAAGTCGTTCTGGGTAAGTTTTCTCACTGAGAGCCGATATCAGTTTGGTAGCCCTTCTCTGTACGTCCTCTATTTCCTTGCACAGCAGTTTCTGCTGTGGTTGCCATACTGAATGCCCATATTCAAGGATTGGCCTGACAAGACTCTTGTAGAGTTGTACAAACACCTCCCTACCCAGATGCTCAAACGATCTCCTGATGATGCCTAAGGTTTTGTTTGCCTTCGCAGTTGCTTGTGCAACATGTCCCTTGAAACTCAGGCGATTGTCTACAAGTACACCAAGGTCTTTCTCCGTTTCGCTTTCTTCTAGAGTGATGCTAACCTCCTCACCACTTTCGGATCTCCCTTTCATGTGATAGCTGGTCTCTGTGTGTTGTTTGCCTAGCTTAAGGACACTACACTTCTTTGGGTGGAACTTGAGGAGCCAGTTGTCAGACCACTCTTGTAGCTTGTCCAGATCTTCCTGCATGACAACAGGTCCTGAGGGCACGTCAGTACGTGTATATAGCTTGGTGTCGTCAGCAAACAACTTCACAGAGCTGGTGACTTGGCTAGGCAAGTCGTTTATGTACAGGGTGAAGAGCAGAGGGCCCAATACACTTCCCTGGGGGATTCCACTGGTGACTGGCGCTTTGTCTGAGTGTGTACCGTTCACAATCACTTGCTGATGCCTGTCCGCTAGAAAGTTGCGTATCCAGTTAAGGACGTTACCATGAATTCCATGCGCTTCAACCTTCGCGATCAGTCTTGCATGTGGAACAGTGTCGAATGCCTTCATGAAGTCCATGTAAACTATGTCAACACTGCCTCCTTCATCTAGAATCTTTGTCCAATCATCCAATGCCTCAAGAAGATGGGTCACACATGACCTCCCTTGCACAAACCCATGCTGATTCTCACAGATGAGATTGTTTGACCTCAGGTGATCATTTACTGCCTCTCTGACAAGGGTTTCCATAGCTTTGCATAAGATGCATGTCAAGCTGACCGGACGATAGTTACTAGGCTCTGTTCGACTACCTTTCTTGAAAATCGGTGTCACATAAGCTTATCGCCAGTCTTCTGGAATCTCACTGTTCTCCAACGACAGTCTGAATAGTCTTGCAACCGGATATGCTAAAGACTCAGCTGTTTTAGCCAAGACACATGGGTTGATACCATCCGGGCCTTGTGCCTTATCTGTCTTCAAACCAGAGAGCAGTTTCTTGACCTTTGCTACTGTGATCTCAAAGTTGTGGACTTCACTACCAAAGACATAGTGGGGGGGAGGTGGAATATTGTCTGTTGCTTCTTGGGTAAATACACTCTGAAAGAACTCATTCAGCACGTCCGCCTTTTCTTTGTCTGAAGAAGTTTTGTCACCATTAGTTTTCTTAAGATCTGCCACTCCAGTCCGACATTTTGTTTTGGATTTCACGTAAGACCAGAAGGCTTTGGGGTTTTGCTTTGAGCTAGCCGCTATTTCTGTCTCTAGATTTTTGGCTGCCTTTCGGCATGCCCACCTTGCTTGGTTGTTAGCTCTCTTGTATGCAGCTTTCTTCATTTCTGCTTCTGCCTTTTCAATTTTGCTAGGTGTCTTGTCATCCCCCTCCTTTACTTTGGATTCCCTGAATAGTCTATGTTTCTTACGCACAGCCTCAAGTGCCTTAGCATCCATCCATTTTTTTCTTTTCTTCCCCGATACTTTTCTGGTTGGAACATACTTGGTGACTGCCCTGTCAATCCTGTCTTTGATAATGATCCATGATTCATTTACTGATTTGTTTTCAAGTTCTCTGTCCCAGTCCACTTCACTCAACATTTTATTCATGTCATGAAAGTTTGCTTTCTTATAGTCTAACCGGGTGCGCTTAGTTTCATTACTTTGATAAGCACATGTAAAGGTAACCATCAGTGTCGCATGGTCACTTTTCCCTAGACTGGCTGAAGTGTTGATTTCCCTGACCATTTCTTCACGGTTTGTAAGCACTAAGTCAATGAGGCTAGATCTTTGACCATCACGAAATCTTGTGGGTTCACTCTGTTGTTGGAAGAGAAATGCGTCTTTAGTTGCCTTGTAGAATTTGGTTGCTGGATGGTTCTCACTACCGGCACATTCCTCCTTGTTCCAGTTAATCTCTGGAAAGTTGAAGTCCCCTAAGACTAGCTTATGAGAGTGTTTTGTTCCGGAGATGATTGTCATCAGGTCATTGAGATTGTCATTGTTCTCTTGTAAACTATTTGGGCTTCGGTAAACAACACCTATCAGCAAAGAGTCATTTCCCTCAAGCCGACACTCAGCAAAAACACATTCCTTAAAGTCTGAAGTTACCGACAAGTCACACTGCATAGGTTTTAAGTCGCTATCAACATACAGAGCAACACCCCGTCCCGATTCCCCCAGGTTATGAAATAATTCATAACCCTCAAGCGCAATTTCACATTGTTCCACATCGTACCTTGAGTTTTTGGGTTTAATCTCGACTACACCTATCACACTTGGCTTATGCAGCTCCACGAGGGCTTTCAGTTCGTTTCTTTTGTTCAATAGAGAGTCTGCGTTACTATACATATAAGTACATGAAGAAAGACTAGAATTTGTTAATGGCACTGGAATAAAACTATGTACATCCTTGTTTTTCTCCCTGGTTACTCTTTTGCTTTTGGACGGTCGGATTTCGGGTACTTTCCGATGTTGACTGCCCTCCCATTTCTTCGGACCCACCGGGCGTTGTCGTGTGCCGATTCGACATGTGTGGTGACGCGCACACACCGTCATTGATGTGACTGGGAAAATCGGTCGGATTTAGGTACCCCCAAAATCGGTCGGAATTAGATACCTTTACCCTATAATATTGCTGCCTCCATGCTACAGGCGAGGCTAGACAGGGTTATTCCGATACTGGTTTATCTCTAAACTGATCGGCCATTATTAGTCGTATTCCTAAACGGAGCAGTCGTTGAAGGGAAGCAAACGTGTGCTTGTGTGCAGTACGTTCGGAAAGATTTTTGCGTTCTTGTCTTTTTATAAGCTTTGACAAGTTCAACGTGTCTCTGTAAAACAATTTAGTGCGTAGGTATGACGTAGAGCGAAATTTGCTGGCTTGGAAGTATTGTATGATTCAAAAGTTTAGTCTTTAAATGTTTTCGCATAGGTTGTGCCCCGTCCATTCCATTTTTTTTTTACAAAGGATTGAGGTTTTTGTTTTGTTTTGTTTGCTGGTTAAATGCAGTCTTTCATACTTGAGTTTGCACGGCGACCTGCGTAATATAATACACAGTTAACACATTCAATGATTCATCCATCTCCACGGGTATTTTTGTTGACTGATGAGCGTACTGTTACAGTGTTGTTAGTTTAGTGTTCCAATGTCCTAGTCAGGAATAGGGGTGGAAAGGGAGGGGGGGGGGGGGGGGGGGGGGACAGAAGGGAGAAATGTTTATGCAAACTAAAATGTTCTGGCTTTTCCCACTTCATTTATGATTATTCTTATACATGTAGTAACACCAGTTTGTATCATGTTAGCATCTGCATGAAAGAAAGAATAGACCCTATCGGTATTCCAAGCTCTCGTAATCTCTCGCAAACTTCAGAGCATAGCAAAGCATGCGGTACAGCGATCTCGTGCGAGCTGCACAAGCCAGGGTTCGAAGTTCTCGCGACGTTCAAAGCATAACAAAGAGCGTGTCTCGCGAGAGCTGCTCAGATACCGAAAAGGTCTATTGACATTTGTCATAAGAAGATGGGTTAAGGTATCAGTTTTGACTATGAGATTCTGATTGCTGTCAGCGTTTTTGGCAAACAATACCCATTCTCAGAGGTATCTAATGTGTTTTGTTGTATTCTAATTTGTGGCCAACAGCTTGTGCTGCAGCCTTACAGTAACTTATGCAAACCGGCAGTAGATTGAATTCGTTTTAAAACGCATACATTTCTCTGATGTCAGAATTTCACAGAAATGTCACTTATTAATTTCTTTGGAATGAAATCCAAATGTGCTTTTGTTGTTGTTAAAACCTAAGCAATTTAGGTTAGTCCACTTTCCATTGTTTCTGTTCTATTAAATTCTCAGTAGCAATTATTTGTTAATGAATTTGGACTTACAGGGTTTGTTAACTTTCAGCGTTCAGCATGGACGCCGAGCTGTTGGACGAGAGTCTGGCGTACCATGGGTCGGCCTTGATGCAGCAGCTGACGGAGGAGCGCGGAGAGGCGCTGTCTGTACCGGCAGCGCTGCGCAGACATTACGCTGACGCCGACGCTCCAGTCAAAGACCGCTGGAAACCAGACGACAAGGAGTAAGGGGAATAACTTTTTGCTGCTCCTGTAGAAACTCTGCCACAGAATGAAGACTAAACTAATGACGTAGATTGTTTTTCTAAAGTGGAACCAACCTTTTAAGAACTCTTAAGAAAATCTGAGGAAATCGGGTGTTAAAAGAGAAGTAAAAGAAGGGAGTCTTTGAAAGGAGTTTAATTTGCAGAGTTTATAAAAAGAAGTTCTGAGAAAGCAAGGTGGTAAAAGAAGGGAGTCTTTGAAAGGAGTTTAATTTGCAGAGTTTATAAAAAGAAGTTCTGAGAAAGCAAGGTCTTAAAAGGGGAATCTTTAACTGTGAGGTTCCACTGTACGTTGAAAGCACTGACACATTAAACAAATCCATAGTAGTAATAATATAGACTTGTAGGACTAAAGTCTGTCTGTTTCTGAAGTTCACACATTTCTCTGTCAGTCTGTGGCATAGTTGAGTTGTTTTGGTGAGTATAAATTAGAATCTAATCTCCAGTATATTTGCTTTGTTTCACATCAGAGAGTCGGCAACCCCCCGCGGGTTAGGGGGAAGAATTTACCCGATGCTCCCCAGCATGTCCTAAGAGGCGACTAACGGATTCTGTTTCTCCTTTTACCCTTGTTAAGTGTTTCTTGTATAGAATATAGTCAATGTTTGTAAAGATTTTAGTCAAGCAGTATGTAAGAAATGTTAAGTCCTTTGTACTGGAAACTTGCATTCTCCCGGGCCAGTAAGGTCATATATTGTACTACGTTGCAAGCCCCTGGAGCAATTTTTTGATTAGTGCTTTTGTGAACAAGAAACAATTAACAAGTGGCTCTATCCCATCCCCCCCCCCCCCCCCCCCCCTTTCCCCGTCGCGATATAACCTTGAACGGTTGAAAACGACGTTAAACACCAAATAAAGAAAGAAAGAGAGTCGGCAGCAAGTATTTCTCGCAAGTTTGCCGTCAATGTTCGTTTCAGTGACCCTGACTTCATGGCTGCGGTGCAGAAGTTCATCGCCAGGAAAGCAGACATGCTGTTTCACCCGGCTGTCAAGAAGAGCGCTGTCAGAGAGGCGCAGGATATCAACCAACCAGAGGGTTAGTCTCTGTGCAAGCCAGCAAATCCCACAGTCACTCTAGCAGCCACATCGGGATGTCTATTCTTTAATTAAAGTACAGTGGAACCCCCATTCTAAGACCTCTGAAAATGTGAGAAAATCGGGGCTAAAAATGGAGGAAGTTGTAAAATTGAGGTATATTTACACTAGAGGTTATGGACAGAAAATCTTCAAATTAAAAAGGGGGAAGTGTTCAATCAAGGGGGGGGGGGGGGGGGGGGGGGATATTAAAAGCGGAGTTCCACTGTACTTTTTGAGTGAGAAGAGGTCCATGGTGCCCTGCATGGAAATCCAAAGCATCATCATTATAATCATCTTCATCTCATTAATCATCCAAAATTATTTCGTCAGGCACTGTTTGTTTCATTCACCTTTTTGCTGAAAAGAAAGATGACAGAACTGTAGAAATACTGAGGTAGTACAGTCGTAGTGTTTTACATGAATAAAGCAATCCAAACTACAGCAGATACAGCTGCATAAAGGAACAAAGGTCCTCTCTGGTCCTGTGTAGACTGAATCTAAAAACAGACGCAGGTATGTGTCGTGCCCAGTTCACACATAATAGGCAGCGTTTTGGCGATAACAGGAAATGGGCCAAAATGTTGCTGATTCCGTGAAGTTGGCATTTCCGGGAATTCGGCATATGCTAGGTATGACCACTCCTTCTTTGCGACATGGAAACAGTCGCGTTTTTAGCGAAAAAATGGGCATTTCCAACTCGCCATTTCTTCAAATCCACTAGGATTAGAAGAACAAAATCTACATATCTTGTAAAACAATCCCTGAGCCTTCCGACTGTGGTATTAATTTTTATCTGCGATGCGGCCTTGGGCAGATCTGACGGTTTTAGTCAACCAAGAAAATAGATCTAAAACGCGCGTGGTTAAGCTTTTCAATAGCGGTTTTGAAGCCTGCAAATGTTGTGTTTACAAATCGCTTCGGGGGCACCCTTTAATCTATACGTACAGACAAACCAAATACATGGAACGAAAGGTAAGAGGATGGACTGTAAGCTGGTTCGGGGTATTACAATTTTTCAAAAGGATATACATGCAAGAAAGACTCAAACATTGCCCTTTTTCATTCAAGTGTAGATTAGAGCGTATCAAATGAATGCAGTATACCCTCGGTCAGAATAAAGAGCAGGCATTGCTCTTTCCAACGATGTATAATTTGGCACAGTACATAATGTTTAAGAACTGCCCCCGAAGTGATTTTTCAACAAACCCGTAGGAAAGGACACCCTATTTTGGCCGTAAAAAGCGCTAAAATGGGATACATTTCTAACCTTTGGCGTGTGTTTGAAGCAGTACACCCCAGCAATGCCATTGATTTAAAACCTCAATGATATATTTCCTGAAAATTCGCCTCATGAACGATTTTTCAGTGTGCAATAAAAGCCAGTAATTTGCTTCGTTTCTTTGCTGTGACGCAAATACAACACCAACTAGATCTGCGGTGACATCGTGACGTCTTTTTCGAAATGGCCTTGAAGTTGCGTGGGTCCTCGATGGCTCACGTTTGGTTCAATGTGGGTGAAGCTATGACTGGATCTAAACCAAACAGCGTGTGTTTGGGGTCGATGTTTTTTGGGCACACGTCTTTTTATATACGTGACTTTGCTTTTGACTTTGAACAAATCGAGATTGGTTTGGGTTGCGAATCACACACACACACACACACACACACACACACACACACACACACACACACACATGGGCGGCACTCTTATATATGAACGTTTGCTTCTTATATTTGGAATCTGACATGCTGGCAATTCTACATTCCCCTTCTTAGTATTATCATCCTGCATAGAAAAGCTTTTACAGTACTACAACAATACATTGAGAACAGTCAATGAAAAACAACTTTGTGCGCATTTTCAGAGAGAGAGAGAGAGAGATTAAGAGCGAAAAAAAGAGGGGGGGGGGGTAGATGGTACGTTTTTTGTAGCACACACACACACGCACAGGCGCGCACACACACACACACACACAGTCGCACACACACACACACACACACACACACAGGCGCGTACACACACACACACACAGTCGCACACACACACACACACACACACACACACAGTCGCACACACACACACACACACAGGCGTGCACACACACACAGTCACACACACACACACACACACACAGGCGCGTGCACACACACAGGCGCGTGCACACACACACACACACACATGAATGCTTTCAAATGTTACAGAGTCAGGGCTCCCCAAAGTGCGCGTCCCTGCGTCCTAAACGCACCAGAAGCCGAAATCAGGTACTAGAAACTCATTGAGAGGGTCCCGGGACACACTACATTTCCGCTATCGTGCGTAGTGCAAGCACTAATGACAATTTCACGCCGGTGTAACACAAAATTTTTACTCCACGAAAAATTTACTCCGGAGTAAATATTTCGTACGAAATTCTTACTCCGAGTACACTTTTCGTATGAGAAAACTCCACAAGGCACGAAAAAATTACTCCCTCCATGACATTTGTACTCCCCATTTTTTTTACTTCCAGTAAAAATCTCGTACGCAAAAATGGGATGCGGGCGAAGGGATAATGCCAACAAGTGATCTCGCGCATACGAATGTCGTGCTACCCTCCCTCCACCCCTTCCACCACCAAGACTAACAGGGGACAAGGGAGTAGAAATTTCGTACACCTGGCATGGGAAATTAAAGGCACAGTAAGCCTCCCATAAACCATCACAGATACTGTCAGGCTTTTTACACACAGTACAAACACCCTTCCATTTGAATGCTCACCAAACGGGAACATTCTAGGTGCCCTACGTAAAGAGCGAGCAATTTTTAAAGAATTAATTTTGCGGATTGTCTCGGACACTTTTTGGACTGTGGTGCGTTTTGGCGCTAGACCTAACTTTTAAAATCTAAATAATAAATTGACAGTTTGTTACACAAACATTCTTAAATCATAAAAGAATTCTTTTTTCATCAAGACAAGATCAGTACAATTCGATGGTTTGAAAAAAGAAAAGCCCGGAAGCAGGGTCACGCAAGGTAGTGGTTCTCGTAGCAGATGACGGTTTATGCATATCGCCAGTTCCTCTCAACAGTCAAAAGCCATCGCTAGAGTTCTTGTGAACCACAGCCGTTTGTTTCGTGCATAGTGAGAGGTACATAATAACGTGCTATTGCAGATAAGCTCACATCGAGTCGCATTCAAATTACTAACTGACGACTACATTGTGAAAAAGGGAAACTGGATCACACGGGTTCACAATGGCTCAGGGGTAAGATAAACCACGCAAAAATAAATTCTTTGAAAATTGTTCGCTCTTTACGGAGGGCACCTAGGATGTTCTCAAGCGGTGAGTGTTTATCAATATTAATCAAAATTAAGCTCATATAGCGCGTATTCCGTGGGTACAGTTCTAAGCGCTGTTTAAATGAAAGGGTGTTTGTACTGTGTGTACTGTGCCTTTAAATTGCTCGTGTTGGGGTGAAGTAATTTATTCGTTATTTATTCGTGTAATGGGGGAGTGCTTTTTTCGTAAAGGGAGTAACTTTTTCGTACGAAATGTTTACTCCGGAGTAAAAATCTCGTGGGAGTAATTTTCTCGTGTTACACCGGAACGATATGCAAAACGCTGTGTGTGTTCCATTTAACAAGGTTAGGTTGAAGTGTACTCTTCGAATATTCTGATGAAAAAAGACCCTTTGATCACAATGTTCGCGATAACAATGCTTTATGTGACCACAGGTAGTTTCGGGACCATAGGCTCTTTTTGGACTCTCTAAAACTCCATGTAGGGGGTCCATTATTGACCCTGTAAACATTAAACGTGGGGGTCCATTATTGACCCTCTAAACATTAAACGTGGGGGTCCCGGGACCATCTAGGACGAGTGTCTGAGGGGAGCCCTGCTGAGTATTAATTCTAGACTGTAAATTCTACATAAATATGAGCATGTGAATGTTGTTGTCTTTGTATATAGCACCTGACGTCGCAATGTTATAACTCAATGTCTTAATGTAACTTTCAATTTATAAAACAGCTATTCAATTTCAAAGATGCTTTTGATTTTTTCCACACAGTTGGGTCTTAAAATGATAATCCAGCGCGCTACCGACTGAGCTACATCGCCGCCCTTGGGAAAGAGTGAATACTACTTGCTTTTATTCATGCAAGCTTTCAACAGGTGCTCCTTCTCCACGTGTTTCAGACACACCACTGGCTAGTGACTGGCCTGTACTGTCACGTGTTTCAGACACACCACTGGCTAGTGACTGGCCTGTACTGTCACATGTTTCAGACACACCAATGGCTAGTGACTGGCCTGTACTGTCACGTGTTTCAGACACACCACTGGCTAGTGACTGGCCTGTACTGTCACGTGTTTCAGACACACCACTGGCTAGTGACTGGCCTGTACTGTCGCGTGTTTCAGACACACCACTGGCTAGTGACTGGCCTGTACTGTCACGAGTTTCAGACACACCACTGGCTAGTGACTGGCCTGTACTGTCACGTGTTTCAGACACACCACTGGCTAGTGACTGGCCTGTACTGTCGCGTGTTTCAGACACACCACTGGCTAGTGACTGGCCTGTACTGTCGCGTGTTTCAGACACACCACTGGCTAGTGACTGGCCTGTACTGTCACATGTTTCAGACACACCACTGGCTAGTGACTGGCCTGTACTGTCACATGTTTCAGACACACCACTGGCTAGTGACTGGCCTGTACTGTCACATGTTTCAGACACACCACTGGCTAGTGACTGGCCTGTACTGTCGCGTGTTTCAGACACACCACTGGCTAGTGACTGGCCTGTACTGTCGCGTGTTTCAGACACACCACTGGCTAGTGACTGGCCTGTACTGTCGCGTGTTTCAGACACACCACTGGCTAGTGACTGGCCTGTACTGTCACGTGTTTCAGACACACCACTGGCTAGTGACTGGCCTGTACTGTCACATGTTTCAGACACACCACTGGCTAGTGACTGGCCTGTACTGTCGCGTGGGAAAGTTTGAATCACAAAAAGCAGGAGTATTCACTCTTTCACAACCCATACAAACCTGACAGAGTTATTTCCCAACATTGCCTACTGTAGATGCTTTGCTTTCAGATCTGTACGGGATTATGCCGCCCATAGAATCCTTCATGGGTGTGCCGCCTGATCTTTGCCAAGAATATCTGTATGAGGTTGGTATCTGTGTGATGGGGGAAATTTGCATGTGTGTATTTTTTTGAGTTACGTGGACTTCAGCTGGCTTTTTGAGTGTGTTGGTATCAAAACTGAACAAAATTTGCTTTCAATGAAAAAAACTTGAGTAACACTCCTGTATAAATAGTTTGCACTGGGTATCCGAGCAGTTAGTCCCTTGTGGTATTGTTTGCAAGAAAAGGCAGGCAATAGTCGGATTATTAGAACTCAGATCCGAACTTTGCACGCAGATATTTTTCACTCTGTCACCATGCTTTGGTTGCTCTGGAAGAATGCTAAGATGAGTGACGTATTCCATGTGATTCACAGACACTTTTCTTCTCTCTTGTAACTGCTGTCACTTGTGCTCCGAAGAAGAGACTGTTTTTGTGAGTGATTGTGAATGAAACAACAATTTGCTTGCAGTGCCTGTGTTTTTTGTTGGTGATTGTGAATGAAATGTCATTTTGCTTGCAGTGCCTGTCTGAGGGTGATGAAGTGATCGGCGTGGTGTCGTCAGTCAGCGACTCGGGTTTGATTGGAACGTTGCTGTGCACGGACATGCCCGGCGTACATCGTGACATCGATGAACTCAACATTAGCGTCAGTAGCATAAATCACGCATTTGATGGTATCTGCAGACCTGCTAACTGTTAAGCTTCCAGCGGAGCATGCTGTGCTTTAAGATAAATGTTGCCCCAAGCATATAATTGCTACGCTAAAACAAGTAACCACAAACATGCAACAGTTCCCTCTTTCTTGTGAGTCCTGGAACTCGTTTCTGCTTCTCACTCCGTGTAGCGGTCAGAATATGTGTCAGAAAACATTGTCCATACTGAAAAGTTGCACTGCAGACACTCTTTAATGGGCATTATTATCCTGCTTTCTAAATAAACTTTCTAAATATGCATATTCTTGAGCGAGATAGCGTAAATGCGGATGTGCAAATACATTTTAGATAATCACTGCTACACTTAAATTCCATTGCTACACTGACAATTCCCCCAAAATCTAAATTGTTACACTTGAGGCTTCACAAGGGTGGGCAGCTCTGTATATCTGTTTGTCTATGGGTTTGCTAGAAGATATCAGGATTTTTTGTGTTGTTCCATCTGGAAATCATACCAGCGAGTGTATGTTTTGGAATTTCTCATGCAATTCCAAATGAATAAAAAATCTGTTTTTCTCAATGACTTTAGGCTAGTGCAGTGAGTGAAAAGATATCTGTTTGTCTAATTGGCTTTTTGACAAGAGAGTTAATTTATTAGAAGTTCGTTGACACAGAGAGAGATGGATGGATGGACAAACATATATTAGCAGAGACTGAGGAAACATCAAGAGACTGAGAGATTTGACATTTGCTGTGTCAATTGACATGACTGTGGATGAAATAAAAACGGTTGTGTGTGTGTGTGTGCAGTGTTTCTGTCCATCCAAGGAGCTGCCTCGCATGTTCGCACACCAGAGTTTGTCAGAGGCCTACCATCCCAGGGACGTCTTCAGAGGTCAGTTTTTTCTTCATCGGTCAGTCGATCAAAACAGTCTGTTATTTAGACGGCTGAGGTTTGTCAGTTAGTCAGGGTTCGTACAGGTCATGGAAAACCTGGAAAGTCATGGAATTTGATTTTTGACTCACATGCGAAGCAAAAGTGAGTCTATGTACTCACCCGAGTCGTCCGTCCGTCCCCCCCCCGTCCGTCCGTCCGGCCGTCCGGAAAACTTTAACGTTGGATATTTCTTGGACACTATTCAGTCTATCAGTACCAAATTTGGCAAGATGGTGTATGATGACAAGGCCCCAAAAAACATACATAGCATCTTGACCTTGCTTCAAGGTCAAGGTCGCAGGGGCCATAAATGTTGTCTAAAAAACAGCTATTTTTCCCATTTTTCCCATTTTCTCTGAAGTTTTTGAGATTTAATACCTCACCTATATATGATATATAGGGCAAAGTAAGCCCCATCTTTTGATACCAGTTTGGTTTACCTTGCTTCAAGGTCAAGGTCACAGGAGCTCTTCAAAGTTGGATTGTAGACATATTTTGAAGTGACCTTGACCCTGAACTATGGAAGATAACTGTTTCAAACTTAAAAATTATGTGGGGCACATGTTATGCTTTCATCATGAGACACATTTGGTCACATATGATCAAGGTCAAGGTCACTTTGACCCTTATGAAATTGAAATGTGACCAAAATAAGGTAGTGAACCACTAAAAGTGACCATATCTCATGGTAGAAAGAGCCAATAAGCACCATTGTACTTCCTATGTCTTGAATTAACAGCTTTGTGTTGCATGACCTTGGATGACCTTGACCTTGGGTCAAGGTCACATGTATTTTGGTAGGAAAAATGTGTAAAGCAGTTCTTAGTGTATGATGTCATTGCTAGGTTTAGCTGAAGGTCAAGGTCATGTAAAGGTCAAGGTCAAGCATGTGAGTCGTATGGGCTTTGCCCTTCTTGTTAATTTTCCAGGCCTGGAAAGTCATGGAATTTCAATTCAAGTCATGGAAAGTCATGGAATTTAACAAAAATAAGAAAGAAAGAAAAATTAACCTTTAGCAAGCCAGCGGCGATTTTCGTTGCCAAGCCCTTCCCTCCCCCCCCCCCCCCCCATTTTCAAGCCAGCAGCGATTTGCGTTGCCAGCACAAGGCTTGTTCGTATACCAACTTCTCGTTCGTATTTGCATACGAGAATAACGGTATTTTTAACGGCACTTGAGCCAAAGCGAGGCTCACTTCCTTCCGTTATCTCGTCGTGTCGTCTGCGCTGCATTTGAGTCGGTTTCGTCGAAGTTTTCTGCTTTTGTTTTTGCATCGATAAAGTACTTTAGCGCTTCGACAAGCAAGATGGAGGATGATGAGTTTGAAACTTTCTTTCGAGTTGTTTCTTGACAACAAAAAGTATGCGGAATTGGAACGAATTACCGAGGAAGATCTTCGCAATGAACTGTGTATCGCGGTGAAAAAAATGACAGTTCGTCAAGTCACAGTGACGGTTACGAAACGGAATTTACGAAAGTGCAGATGGATACAAACAGTGGCTGACTCAAATTCAGTGTAAAGCCAGTGTCAAAACTGGCAGTGACAAGACGTAAAAAGTTTGCGTGTTCGGAAATGGCGACCTGTGTATCTAGTCATGGAAAATGTTATTGAGGCTCATGGAAAGTCATGGAAAAGTCATGGAATTTTGTTTCTAAAAACCAGTGGGGACCCTGGTTAGGGAATCTTGTTACACCCCCGGTATAGGGGTGTGTATAGGATTCGGTCGATGTGTTTGTGTGTTTGTTTGTGTGTTTGTGTTCGCAAGTAGATCTCAAGAATGAACGGACCGATCGTCACCAAACTTGGTGAACAGGTTCAATACATTCCTGAGACGGTCCTTACAAAAATTGGGACCAGTCAAACACACGGTTAGGGAGTTATTGGTGGATTAAAATTATACAAGGACTTACAGAGGGACACCCCTGTTGGTCAAAGGGAAATAACCATTCTCACTGCCACCAACTGAGAAGGTTATTTCCCTTTGACGGGGGTGTTTTTCCTATCGGAGGAATTTCTTGTTTTCATTGCTTTTGTCACTGTGTGATTATTGAAGTAAGTAGTGTTGTGTGTTGTGAAGCAGTTGGCAGTACAGTTGAACCCCCCTTTTAAGACCTCCAAAATGATGGGCGCTGTGGCGTGGTGGTAAGACGTCGGCCTCCAAAGCGGAAGGTCGAGGGTTCGAATCCCGGCCGCGGCCGTCTGGTGGGTTAAGTGTGGAGATTTGTCCGATCTGCCGGGTCAACTTATGTGCAGACCTGCTAGTGGCTTATCCCCCTTCGTGTGTACACGCAAGCACAAGACCAAGTGCGCACGAAAAAGATCCTGTAATCCATGTCAGAGTTCGGTGGGTTATAGAAACACGAAAATACCCAGCATGCTTCCCCCGAAAGCGGCGTATGGCTGCCTAAATGGCGGGGTAAAAACGGTCATACACGTAAAATTCCACTCGTGCAAAAACACGAGTGTACGTGGGAGTTTCAGCCCACGAACGCAGAAGAAAAAGACCTCCAAAACTCTGAGAAAATTCAGGTCTTAAAAAGGAGGGAGTTTTAAAATGGGGGGGAAATCTACAGAGGTTATAAACAGAAAATTTGATCAACAGGGTCAGGCAGTCTTAAATCGGGGGGGGGGGGGGGGGGGGGGGGTCTTCATGGGGGAATTGCACTATATATAATATGTAAGCGCCTAGGGCTATATCTAGATTAGGCGCATAAAAATGATCACAATAATAATAATAATAATAATATCAGCAGAGTGAATTCCTGATTCACTTTTGTTTAACAGTGTTAGCCTCTCTCCGTTGACACCTGTGTGGTCTGATATGTTTCAGGCACTGTACTGGCGGTCAACCCAGAGAAACAGAGAATCTTCGTGTCACTGAGAGATCGCTCGGAACAGAAGGATGACCAGCACAAGATGGTATGACTCAACGTCTTTTCGTACAGATTTTGTGTGGCGTCTGTTTTATCTCTACAATCTGAAAGAGCAATTGTAGACTTACTGTTGGACACTAAGATTGTCAAAATGCTCTTGATCTGGTCATTTGGTTGACATAATTGTTGTTTTGGATCAGTTTGAGTTTATTTCCATTTTTTTTTAACAGGCTGAGTAAGACAGTCTTTTTTTTTTTTTACTGTAAAAAATGAATAGAAAATGAATATCAAACATAAATTGAATATGAAAAAGGATATGTTCAGAAGAGAATATATTTTTTATGTATCGATTGGAGATTGGATTTCCCTTCTTTGAGTCATGTGACTTCAGAGGCCTACAAAATTTTATAATTGGGCGTTTCAGGTTGACCGAAACTTTAAAGGAACTTCAAAACACACGTCATGTGTTTGATTGCATGTGTGTGTGCTGTTCAATGTCAAAACAACAACAAAGTCAGTACATGACGTGTGTTTTGTAGTTCCTTTGAAGTTTCGGTCAACCTGAAACGCCCAAATATGAAGCTTATGTGTTTGATTGCATGTGTGTGTGCCCGGGCTCGTTCAATCGTCAAAACAACAACAAAGTCATAGTACCTGAAAGGAATTCGATCGATACATAAATGTTATTTGCGTTTTTGACCAAAATATGACATTTTACACAGATCGCGGTCTCGGAGAACAATGACTGTCTCGATCTGTATAAAATGTCATATTTTGGTCAAACATGCAAATAACGTATAATGTGCTTAATTAAAAAGATTGTGCAATGAAAAATGCTGATTCCTAGGCTGAGATGCACAAAGCAAAACTGATTGGTTGAAATCACAACAAAGCTCAATTTCAACCAATCCGACCCCGTGGCTGCGTATCACCCGTTTGGGTGGCACCCAATTTCACTTTGTGCACAAATTGAACATCCATTTGCATGTTGTTTGTTGTCTAGTTTTACATGCCTTGCTACTGGGTGAAGTGTGCTAAAGCGAGTGTCTTGCCGGTGTTTTGTTGTCTAGTTTTACATGCCTTGCTACTGGGTGAAGTGTGCTAAAGCGAGTGTCTTGCCGGTGTTTTGTTGTCTAGTTTTACATGCCTTGCTACTGGGTGAAGTGTGCTAAAGCGAGTGTCTTGCCGGTGTTTTGTTGTCTAGTTTTACATGCCTTGCTACTGGGTGAAGTGTGCTAAAGCGAGTGTCTTGCCGGTGTCTTGTTGTCTAGTTTTACATGCCTTGCTACTGGGTGAAGTGTGCTAAAGTGAGTGTCTTGCCGGTGTTTTGTTGTCTAGTTTTACATGCCTTGCTACTGGGTGAAGTGTGCTAAAGCGAGTGTCTTGCCGGTGTTTTGTTGTCTAGTTTTACATGCCTTGCTACTGGGTGAAGTGTGCTAAAGCGAGTGTCTTGCCGGTGTTTTGTTGTCTAGTTTTACATGCCTTGCTACTGGGTGAAGTGTGCTAAAGCGAGTGTCTTGCCGGTGTTTTGTTGCAGGGGCTGATAAGTAAAGACGACTTTCCTGTTCACTACAGGTAAGCACTCACAACTTTTCTTTTCATTTCACTTCATTTGTCCCATTAGTGGGAAAATAGGTCGCTTCCTCCCAAAGAAAGCTAGCAGCAACAAGAGTTGCGCTATCCAGATGTGTACGTTTTTAGGTGTAATCAGCCACCTGCAGAGTGACCGAGGTCTTTTATGTGCCACTGTGGTGAAACAGGTGTGGGACATTGATACCATCTCTGAGACTGCATATACATTAAGAGTGTGTGTGTGTGTGATCATACTGAAGTTTGTTACACTGAGCCTAGATGTGGTGTTTGTGAATGCAATGAGGGAGAGAGGGGTGACGAGTGTGTTGACGTTACAGACGCAAGATGGAGCGTTGCGGACTGACGTTCAGTGAACTACTGCACACCATCCTGGGCTTCACCAACAAGTGGAGCGTCGACTTTCTGCAGAACTCACTCGGCCTCACCAACTCTGCCTCCCTCATGAGGGGGCTGCACGGGTATGTGTTGCTGGAGAGCGTGTGTGTATGGGTACGTGTGTGTGTGTGTGTGTGTGTGTGTATGCATTTGCGTGCATGTATTTCTCTCTCTCTTTCTCTCTCTCTCTCTCTCTGAGGGGGTGCAACATTTTAAAAAGAAGTTTATTATGCATTACTATTATTATAAATATGAGTGTGCTAGCGCGTATGTGCATGCATAGGCACAGGTGCGTTTGCTCATGCCTATGTATTCTTGCTTGTAAGAAGGAAAATTAAAAGGCAGGGTCATATTATCTGTGTCACTCTTAGTTGTTTAGTTTAAGTTTTAACTTTGATACTGTGCAGCTGGTTGTGTTTTAGCCTTTGATAAAAGATTCCACAATATGTACATAATTATGCTGTTGGTTCAATTTCAAAGAGCCTAAACGCTCATAGTTGCTGTGCTGTTGCTTTCCTAGGCTCAAGGTTCCAGAAGAAGAATTTGCGGAACGGTTGAGGAAAGAGCAGACCAATAAACAGGCTCACAACCAGTGAGTAGACGCTGTAACTGGGTGGCCGAGTGGTAACGCACTTGCGCTCGGAATCGAGAGGTTGCGTGTTCGACTCTGGGTCAGGCCGCTATTTTCTCCTCCCTTTCCTAACCTAGGTGGTGGGTTCAAGTGCTAGTCTTTCGGATGAGACGAAAAACCGAGGTCCCTTCGTGTACACTATATTGGGTGTGCACGTTAAAGATCCCACGATTGACAAAAGGGTCTTTCCTGGCAAAATTGTATAGGCATAGATAAAAATGTCCATCAAAATACCCGTGTGACTTGGAATAAAGGCCGTGAAAGGTAAAGTTTCGCCTAACAGGCTTGAGGTTTGCTGGTCGATGTGAATGCGTTATATATTGTGTGTAAAAAATGTTTGTTTGTCTGTCTGTCTGTAAAAAAATCCATTTCACACGGCAGAAATTAGTATGTAAAGCGCGGAGAGCACAGTTAATTGTGGTTCGCGCTATATAAGCTCACCATAATAATGATAATAATAATAACAACTTACTCTGGTGTTTGGTATAGACATTGTATCACAAGATCGTCAATAACAAGTGTCTTGTTTAGCACAGGGGTTGATGTGTTTCATTTTCAAGGCAGATTACAAACTCACCAAGTTACGGTAGTTCTCACTGAAGTTGTTTTACCCTCATGTTTGTTTCTCCTCATTTTATGAGAACTGGTAATGTTGATATTAATTCACCTGCAATATCACCACCTGCACTAAAACCACCCCTGTCACCTGTGTGTGTGTGTGTGTGTGTGTGTGTGTGTGGAGGGGGGGGTTAGTGACTGGGGAATAAACCTTTGATGTTGCCCATTGTATTGTAAAGTGTGACGGTTTTGTGTTGTGTGTTTCACAGCGTGGTGCCTATGTTTCATTGTGTTTCATAGCGTGGTGTGAGGGGTGAAATGGTATAGAAAAGGAGGCCATACATGTAGTGTGAAATGTGCTGATGTTTCATTGTGTTTCATAGCGTGGTGTGAGGGGTGAAATGGTATAGAAAAGGAGGCCATACATGTAGTGTGAAATGTGCTGATGTTTTGTTGTGTTTCAAAGCGTGATGTAGTGGGTGGAGATGATAAAGAAAGGGAGCATGTGACAGTGTTTCATTATGTTTCACCAAGCTTCATCCTGGTTGAAGATGTGACAGTGTTTCAAGATGTTTCATTGTGTTTCACAGTGTGATATAGTGGGTGGAGATGGTAAAGAAAAGCAGCATGTGACGGTGTTTCATTACGTTTCACCAAATTTCATCCTGTTCAAATGTGTTTCATTGTGTTTCAAGATATTTCATTGTGTTTGACAGTGTGGTGCAGGGGGTAGAGATGGTGAAGAAGGGTAAACAGCTGGAGGCCATACAACACCTCAACATGGCGCTCAAGATCGACCCCACGCACACAGAGGCTCTGGTCGCCAGGGGTGCCGTGTAAGTCTTCACCTTTAGCCTTGCACACCCGTGTGTGCCTTTCACAGGTTAAAGAGTCTTAAATCCCAGACGGATTAAAAGTACATGTATCGTGAGAAGCTACGATGCCTGTTTCTAAGTAGAAAGCTTCCTCCTCATCTTAGCATTTGTTTTTTCTTGTGTGTGCGTGTCATTTTTACAATAACGTCACAGTTTTTACCTCAGACAGGTTGGAAATAATGGGTGGAGTTGAGGTTCCCAACAACCAAACTTACAGATCTGTTAACACACAGGTACGCAAACAATGAGTGTTACCTGAATGTTACTGGTACGCCAACAATGAGTGTTACCTGAATGTTACAGGTACACCAACAATGAGTGTTACCTGAATGTTACAGGTACACCAATGAGTGTTACCTGAATGTTACAGGTACACCAACAATGAGTGTTACCTGAATGTTACAGGTACGCCAACAATGAGTGTTACCTGAATGTTACAGGTACACCAACAATGAGTGTTACCTGAATGTTACAGGTACGCCAACAATGAGTGTTGCCTGAATGTTACAGGTACGCCAACAATGAGTGTTGCCTGAATGTTACAGGTACGCCAACAATGAGTGTTACCTGAATGTTACGAAACACCAACAATGAGTGTTACCTGAATTTTACAGGTACACCAACAATGAGTGTTACCTGAATGTTACAGGTACACCAACAATGAGTGTTACCTGAATGTTACAAAACACCAACAATGAGTGTTACCTGAATGTTACAGGTACACCAACAATGAGTGTTACCTGAATGTTACAGGTACACCAACAATGAGTGTTACCTGAATGTTACAGGTACACCAACAATGAGTGTTACCTGAATGTTACAGGTACGCCAACAATGAGTGTTACCTGAATGTTACAGGTACACCAACAATGAGTGTTACCTGAATGTTACAGGTACACCAACAATGAGTGTTACCAATGTACAGGTACGCCAACAATGAGTGTTGCCTGAATGTTACAGGTACGCCAACAATGAGTGTTACCTGAATGTTACAGGTACACCAACAATGAGTGTTACCTGAATGTTACAGGTACGTCAACAATGAGTGTTACCTGATTGTTACAGGTACGCCAACAATGAGTGTTACCTGAATGTTACAGGTACACCAACAATGAGTGTTACCTGAATGTTACAGGTACACCAACAATGAGTGTTACCTGAATGTTACAGGTACATCAGACAATGAGTGTTACCTGATTGTTACAGGTACGCCAACAATGAGTGTTACCTGAAGGCCATCGAGGACTTTGAGGCGGCACTGGAGGCGGACCACAATCACGTCAACGCCAAGAAGTACCTGGTGGAAACCAAACTGGTCTACGCTAGACGGTAAGTGTGAGCTCACCTGTATGAGTTTGTCTGACATTATCTGACATGTGGTGAAGAAACTATATGAGTTGTCTGAAATATTTAAGATTGGAAGAAACAGGTACGTGTGTGTTGAAGTTGACTGGCTTGTGTGTGTGTGTGTGTGTGTCAAGATCTTACTTTCCCTACCTCTCTCTCTCTCTCTCTCTCTCTGTCTCTGTCTCTCTCTCTCTGTCTCTCTCTCTCTCTCTTTCTCTCTCTCTCTAATGCAATGATCATTCATCCGATTAAAACAAAAGAGTATGGTGATAACCACGAGACAAAAACACCAATTAAGTCCTTTACAATTACAACTGTCAGTTGGTTCAACTCAAGTGCAGCAAGTTAGGGAACATAGATCATTGGGTGTTACCATTGATCAAGAGTTGAAATGGCAAACTCATTTGAGTATTATTTGCAAATTAGTATCAACAAATTTGTACCTGTTATCAAAATTAAGGCATTACGCAGATTCTGCAGCACTCAAAATGTTCTATTACGCCCTCATAATGCCTCATATAAACTTCGCATCGACACTTTGGGATAACTGCAGTGATATTCATTTAAAAAGACTCAATTCCCTGCATCGCCGAGCTGCAAAACTTATTCTGCATGATTTGAATAGGTCCACGGATGATAAACTAAAGCTCCTGAATTTCCTCCCCTTGAAAGATCAGTTGACGTTAAACAAGGCTGTGTTCATGTATAAAATTCTAAATGACGACTGTCCTAAATATTTGCAATCACATTTCAAACATGCCACAAAAAGATATGGGTCCCAAAAAATCATCCCTCCTATACCACACAAATCGAGCTTAGCCTTCTCGGGAGCGTTTCTCTGGAACTCCTTCCCCCAACAGATAAGAAATGCAACTTCAGTGAAAATGTTTAAGAGACAGTCACGTTCACACATCATTCGTGAATGAAATGTCTTGTTCGATTGTTATTTTGGTAAACATTTTGTACTAGTGTTAACGGATGTGTAGCTGATCGTAGCAACTTTATTCCCAAATGAAAGGTATAACTATGTCAATGTAATTTTGTAATTTTTGAGTTCTCCTTATGTAATTCCTTAAATGCACATTGTGTTGCATTCCATACAATGTATTTCTGTATTTTATATGATTGAATTTATATTTTTTATGTGCGTCTGTCTTTATGTGTTGTATAAAGGACAGGTTGGAAGAATAGGCTTTGCTTAAAACCTTTATCCTTTTGTAATAAAGTTCTGAGTCTGAGTCTCTCTTGCTCTCTCTCTCTGTTTCTTTTCTGAAAGGTAAAGTGTGTGTCTATGTTTGTGTTAAAGATCAAGTGTATTTATGACTACCTAGGGGGTGAGTGTTTAAAAACAAAGGCCGCCATCACCACACAGAATCTTTTTCTTTTTTTTCAAACACTCACTCATCAAAGGGTCATAAATACGCTTGATGTTTATTGACTGGCATATGTGTGCCTGTGTACCATGATGACCAGCGTTCATGTGGGCATTTAAACATCACTGTGTTGTGATGTACGTTCCAGGTTTGAAGAGCAGGGTGACGTGCAGGAGGCCTTGTTGAACTACCGGGAGATCCTCAAGACCGACCCGCAGTGTAGTGAGGCCAGGCACGCCGTGGAGAGATGCAGGAGTCTGCAGGTAATAACAAACACCTCTCTCCCTGTCGGAATGTAAAAACCGACTTGTGCAAAAAATAAACCCCGAGTGTACGAGGGAGTTACAGCCCATGAACGCCGACGAAGTAAATAAAAAAAAATGCCCATTCTGCACAAAAAGCCATCAGGGTGTTGGTGGGTGTCCAAGGGGAGGGCTGGTCTCATCCCACGTAAAAGCCTGGCTAGATCCGAGATGGTGAGCCCACGCTCTTACACGAGGAGTGGGCCTTGAAGTTTCTTTCAGTGTTTGATTGTTGTTGTTGTTGTTGTTGTTGTTGTTGTTGTTGTTGTTGTTGTCGTCTCACGCCTGTTGTTTTTTCGTCAGATTCATGCTTGAGACCTACCTGATTCATGCATGTTCTAAATCTATACATGTTATGTCACACACCCAGTATTAGTTATGGTAAAATGTGGCTGTGATATCCACATGTATCAGTCACAATGTGGAGAAAGGAGTTATCATATCAGATGGAGGCGCAAGCTGAGACATTGTGACTAAAACATGTGGATAGCACAGCCACATCTAACGATAACGAATCTATTGCGTTTTGTTTTGGACAGTTTCATGCATCGTTTTCAAAACAAACAAGAGTAAACGTCTTCTTTCCGATCACCTGAGGGTCTCGGTCAACCAAGACTATCACATGCACTCATTAAGCAAAGCCGCCGAATGGTACCGTAAACCAAGCATAGTGACGTAAGAGATTAGAATGTCGTCTTTTGATTTGGAACGTGATGTGTTTTAGAACTTCTTCTCGTCAACTCGGATTCATGAACTATGGACATTGAAGTGATCAGAATGTCAAGGAATTGTCTTTTACTTTCGCATATCTGTTCCAACTAAAAGACTTGCTATTATGTAACCATGCGTGAGTTGCAAAGATGAAGGTAGGAATCGTGCACAGAGAACAACAGTGTGAATCTACTCTTCCTCTTCCAGTCTCTCTCCCCATCAATATCATTCCCAGTTTCGTCAGGTCAGTTTCGTTTCTAATCTATAGGCTGTTGCAGTGTGAACTGTCTGCAGACACTGTGGCTTCCAGCTCCCTATAGGGGGGGGGGGGGGGGGTGAAATCTCTTTTGAATTTTAGTCAAAGTTATCCACTTCAAAAGTGTCTGCTGCTGTTTTGCATTGTGTCTCTTGTTGTTATGTTGTTTTTCTGCTAAATGGCAACCCCTGTCGGTAAGACTTCATTGATATGCATTTCTAGGACACACTACTGCATACTGAGATTGGGCATGCTTTTCCCTTTTATTTTTTTTTGCGATTTGCCTTTTCGCTTTTTTGTGCTCATCTCTTCACCAAAGAGTGTTTATGGGGAACATCTAGCTCCACTGTTTTTGAAGTGACCTTCTAAAGATGGCACCCGTAGTCACTTCCTGCGCGATATCACTTGGCTATGATGACTTCCTGCGATATATCAATTGATATAGGGTGCCCGTTTGACCAATGGTTGGTTTCAGTTTCGTCATGTGACCCATAAAAACGCAATAAACATCTTTATCAGAGCTTTCCTTATTTCTTTCCTCCAAGGGTGAAGAGGTGACAGGCAAGGGAGGCAAGTCTCCAGAACGTATGTCGGTCAGCTCGTCAGACGAGGGAGGGGACAGCCTGGTGAAGAGCGCGGCCAAACTCAAACGACTGATGCAGGCAGAGGGGAAACACAGCAAGTAAGTACAAATCAAAAAAACATTGTGTTTTTTTATTCAGCAAGTAACTTTTGTCACTACGGCACACTAGATTATATGTTACATGTTATGGGCGCTTAGAACTATTTTAGGATTTGCGCCCTATAAATACTCTTATTATGATTATTATTATTTGTATTTTTGACCAAAATGTGACGTTTGACACAGATCAAGACAGGCATTGTTCACAGAGACCGTGCTAGCAGTTGAGATGAAACACTGACTGTTGAGATCTGTATCAAATGTCTTCACTACTTGTAAATGACTCTCACAGCTAAGTTGGACTAGTTGAGCGTGTATGAATGCATCTTGCCAGCAGGTGTTCAATGGGTAGCTGTCTGGTGTCAAGTGTACACCTTGCTGCCCTTGTCATTGCAGGAAGAAAAGGAGAAGCGGGGAGTCTCAGCCAGGCAGCTCCAAGAAGTCCAAGCGGAAAAAAGATCGGAGGAAATCGAAACGGTCAAGCTCCTCTTCGTCCTCGTCCTCCTCCTCCTCCTCCAGTTCAGGCCCCCCCTCCCCCCACGCGCAGCTCAACCAACTGTGGGAGGAGTGGCAGTCAGAGAAGGCCGAGGGGGATGGGGACAAAGGAAGGGTCAAAGGTCGGCGCTCCGCCAGCAAGGACAGTCTGCGCCAAAGCAGGGAGAGGTCAAAGGGCAAAGGTCATCATGACAGGTCCATGAGCGGAGACAGTGGAGGCGAGGGGAGGTCAAAGGGAAAAGGTCATCGTGACAGGTCCTTGAGCAGAGAAGATGGTGGAGGCAGGGAGAGGTCAAGGGTCAGAGGTCATCGTGACAGGTCCTTGAGCAGAGAAGATGGTGGAGGCAGGGAGAGGTCAAGGGTCAGAGGTCATCGTGACAGGTCCTTGAGCGTAGACAGTGGAAGCAGGGAGAGATCAAAGGGCAAAGATCGCAGGTCAAGTCTGTCACCTTCACTCAAGAAGCGCCACCGCTCTCCAGGCAGGGGAAGTAGGAGAAGATACAGCCGCAGCGTTTCCTCTGCATCCTCCCGGGGCAGACGCTCTCGAAGCAGATGGGGTTCAAGGTCATGGTCAAGGTCGAGGTCAAGCTCATCTCGTTCTAGTTCACGGAGTCGTGCCAAGCCTGGTCTTAACGTGGACAAGATGTGGGAATTATTGGGGGGGCTGCAGAAAGCGGTGGCAGTGGGGGGTGAAACATCGGCCAGTGCCGCCAGCAAGTGGGACGACCTCTCCACCTACATCGGCGTGTCTTCCAAGAACCTGGAGAACATCCTGACAGGGGTCAATGATCGTGTGGCGCCGCCGCGCAGATGCAGCAGGAAAAGGAGCCGCAGCGGTTCTGCCAGCAGCAGGGGGTCCAGCAGAGGCAGGTTCGGCAGCAGACGTCGCAGATCTAGTTTGGACCGGCGACCCAGAGAAAGTGGAGAGAGGAGGGGTTTTAACAAAAGGCAGTCTGGCACAGACAGCCGCAAACGTTTTCAAGAAGAGAGGATGGCCATAGAGCGTCAGAGAAGCAGGGAGCAAAGGTCAGGTCTGGAGCAGGAACAGAGATTTAACAGGGAGAACACAGTCAGAGGGAATGAGAGGGGCCAGCAAGAACACAGATTTAACATAGAGACAATAGTCAGAGGGAATGAGAGGGGCCAGCAGGGACAGAGATTTAACATAGAGACTCTGGTCAAAGGCAATGAGAAGGGTCTGAAAGAACAGCGTGACAGGAAGAGGGATGCTCAGGGGAGTCAATTGAAGGAAAGCAAAGTGCAGGCCGGGGGAGAAGAAGCCAGACAGGGTGAAGAAGCCAAGGGGAGCACAGATGTGGGTGGGGCTACCAGAGAACACAAAAGTAAGGTCAGTGAAATCACAGACACAAAGGTTGCTGCAGACAGCAAGGGAGACAGGGATCGTGGCAAGGAACACAAAAGTAAGGTCAGTGAAATCACAGACACAAAGGTTGCCGCAGACAGCAAGGGAGACAGGGATCGTGGCAAGGAACACAAAAGTAAGGTCAGCCAAAGCACAGCAGGCCCAAAGGTTGCTGAAGTGAAGCAGGGAGACAGAGGCAGCGGCATAGAACACAAGAGAGACAAAGACAGCGGCAAAGAACACAAGGGCAGAGTGATTGAAGGCAGACTTCAGGCTAGCGGTGGAGATACAAGCATTGTTGAAGGGAACAAGGTTGGAGAACAGACTAAAAAAATACAAGAACAAAGCAAAAGTGACAAGGCTTCATCCAAAACTGATAAAACACCATCCAAAAGTGACAAGGCGCCATCCAAAATTGACAAGGCGCCATCCAAAATTGACAAGGCGCCATCCGAAATTGACAAAACACTATCTAAAAGTGACAAGGCGCCATCCAAAAGTGACAAGGCGCCATCCAAAATTGACAAAACACTATCTAAAAGTGACAAGACACCATCCAAAAGTGACAAGACGCCATCCAAAAGTGACAAGACACCATCCAAAGACAGTAGAGCAAAGGAACCCATGTCCCAAGGTAAAGGCAGGAGCAAGGACTTCCCAGAGCGTGAAACTATCAAGCAAGAGAAAGGCAAAGATTTTGTGGCGCAAGGCAATGCCAGAGAGGAAAAAGAGTTGAGAACTAAAGAGGCAGGCCAGGCAAAACACAGAGAGATAGTGCAACAAGGCAATGCCAGAGATGAGAACGATAAGAGAAGTAAAGAGCTGGACCAGGCCAAACGCAGAGAAATAGTGCAACAAGGCAATGCCAGAGATGAGAACGATAAGAGAACTAAAGAGCTGGACCAGGCCAAACGCAGAGAGATAGTGCAACAAGGCAATGCCAGAGATGAGAACGATAAGAGAACTAAAGAGCTGGACCAGGCCAAACGCAGAGAGATAGTGCAACAAGGCAATGCCAGAGATGAGAACGATAAGAGAACTAAAGAGCTGGACCAGGCCAAACGCAGAGAGATAGTGCAACAAGGCAATGCCAGAGATGAGAACGATAAGAGAACTAAAGAGCTGGACCAGGCCAAACGCAGAGAGATAGTGCAACAAGGCAATGCCAGAGATGAGAACGATAAGAGAACTAAAGAGCTGGACCAGGCCAAACGCAGAGAGATAGTGCAACAAGGCAATGCCAGAGGTGAGAACGATAAGAGAACTAAAGAGCTGGACCAGGCCAAACGCAGAGAAATAGTGCAGCAAGGCAATCACAGCAAAGAGGAAAGGGAGAAGAGAACAAAGGGGGCGGAGGAAAGAAGCAGAGCCGAAGAGCATCCCAAGAGACAGGAAGACCATAGCAAGAGTGCTACCACTCACGGCAAGCAAGACAACCCCCCAGCCACCCCTGTGGAAAGCGCTGAAGAAGCGGAGGCGTCGCGGATCATCAACAAGAAAGGCAAGCTGACAGTTATGTCCAAGTGGGAGTCCCCCGTGCGCCGGTCACGCTGGGGGGCGACCCAGGAAGACCCCAACCCCCGGGTGTGGACAGAGCTCACCGTCGGCCAGCAGAGCGGTCACTCCAAGGACTGGACTCGGGCACCCAGAGGGGACTCGGGTCCCAGGTACGAAGGCAGGCCACAAGGAGAAAGTAGATGGTCCAGAGACCAAGTGCCAAGCAAAGGGACCAGGGATGAAATGCAAAGCAGATGGGCCAAGGAGGATGAAGTGCCAACCAAATGGTTCAGGGATGAGGTAGCCAGTAAGTTGACCAAGGAGGTTGAGGTTCCAAGCAAACAGAAAAAGGATGAAGTAGCCAGCAGATGGACAAAGGAGGAAGACGTTCCCAGCAGGGAGACAAGAGATGATGCGCCCGGTAAATGGAGCAAGGGTGAAGTGCCCAGCAGATGGACAGAAGTGGAGGTGCCCAACAAGTGGTCCAAAGAGGAGGTACCAAGCAAACAAAAAAAGGATGAGGTCCCTAGCAGATGGCCCAGAGATAAAGTACCCAGTAAGTGGAATGAAGATGAGGAGGTACCCAGTAAACGGTCCAGAGATGAGGTACACAGCAAACATAAGAAAGATGAGGTCCCTAGCAGATGGTCCAGAGATAAGGTACCCAATAAATGGAATGAAGATGAGGAGGCACCCAGTAAACATAAAGCCGAGGTGTACAGCAGATGGTCCCGAGATGAGGTACCCAGTAAACATAAAGACGAGGTGTACAGCAGATGGTCCACAGATAAGGTACCCAGTAAATGGAATGAAGATGAGGATGTGCCAAGTAAACAGTCCAGAGATGAGGTACCCGTTAAATGGTCCAGAGATGAAGTACCCAGTAAATGGAATGACGATGAGGAGGTACCCAATAAACGGTCCAGAGATGAGGTACCCAGCAAACAGAAGAAATATGAGATGCCCAGCAGATGGTCCAGAGATATGGAACCCAGCAAATTGTCCAGAGATGAGGTACCCAGTAAATGGAATGAAGATGAGGATGTGCCAAGTAAACAGTCCAGAGATGAGGTACCCGTTAAATGGTCCAGAGATGAGGTACCCAGTAAATGGAATGACGATGAGGAGGAACCCAGCAAATGGTCGAGAGAGGAAAGCAGGAGCCAAACAGCCGAGGGCAGGGAGAGGTATGCAGAGAGACGGTCACTGTCTGGACGTGAAGCAGAAGGATCCCGAGCAGACGCCGGACGGAAGTTGAGCAGGCGAGAGGAAGAGAAAGAGGACCTCCTGCAACACATGTCCATCGAGGACCTGGAGCAGACACTGTACCGCCAGATCGCAGCGCACTTCTCCGCCGCCAGTTCCACCGCGTCTGAAGAAAGCCACCTTGTGCGTCGTGGCAAGGAGAGAAAGAGGCAGGGGTCGCCTCACAGCAGCACAGAGGGCGCGGGGGAGAGAAGGGACAGAGAACTCTTCACGGGACTTCCCGTGGCCGGCCTGCTCGGGTCACAGCCAAGGACTGGTCGGGACAGAAAGGACAAGATGGAGTCTTCTCCAACGCTGGCTGTGGAAGAAGAAGAGGAGGAGGAGGAAAGATACTTGGCCAGGAGGAGGCAGCAGAAGGGCGACATCAGTGAGAGAGGCGCGGCGGACAGAAGAGCGAGAGAAGACGATAGCTGTGAAAGAAAAGAGCACTCTTCACACAGACGCAGAGCCAGCAAAGAGACGGCAGACAGGACCGGCAAGACAAGTTCAGACAGAGCGACGTATTCTGCTAGGGAAGCCCTTACCACTCGCAGAGACCGTTCCCCTGAGGAGCGAGACATAGAAGATTCATCTCCAGAGGAGAGAACAAGAAGAAGTCGGCCAGAGGGAAAGCCTAAAAGTGAGAGGGATCTATCTCCGGATGACCGGAGCAGAAGAGATCGCTCTCGTGGGAAGTCTAAACGGGACCAGTCGCCAAAAGAGGGAAGCAGGAAGCGTCAGTCGCCAGGCAGCTCCGAAGACTCGTCTCCACAAGAAAGAAACAGGAGAAGTCCGTCTCCAAGGAAGTCCAGAAAAGACCGGTCTGTGGACAAATCCCAGAGAGAGAAGTCGGAGGAAGTATCCCATGCGTATTCCTGGATGGAGAAAATCATCAGCAACGTTGCCGCCAAGGCGTCTTCTAAGCGCGCCCCTACTGGGGATATCGACATCAAGTTTCTCTTCCAGAATTTACCAGGCACAAGCAGCTCAAAGACGTCTTTACGGGAACTTGTGTCAGAGAATGTGGTGTCTTCAACATCTCGCAAGAGAAGAAGTCGCTCGGGCTCCTCATCATCTTCAGTCAGAGAAATCGTGCCAGACAAGAAGCAGCGGTCCAGCGCCGGGCAAGTTTCCTCCAAGGACAGATCAAAGCCAAAGAGGAAAAGACGTCGAAGGTCATCTTCCTCCTCTTCTTCCTCCTCTGAGGACAGGAGACGAAAGAAGCGACGATCGCCTTCATCGTCATCAAGTTCTGACGAACCACGCAAGAAGAAGCACCGATCTTCCTCACATCACGGCAAGGGAAGTGAAAAGAAACGATCTTCTTCCAAACATTCGAAAAGAAGATCCTCTTCTTCCTCCTCCTCCTCCTCCCCACCGACCAAAAAGAAAGAGAGGAAAGCGTCCCTCCAGGGGTCGGGCGTGAAGAAGCCGGTGGAGAGAGTGGGGCCCACAGACGCAGGTACAGTGACCGCGGTGGTGACTCAGCCATCAGCTGTGGCTCCCCCACCCATCAACAAGAAGCTGAACGAACTGGAGGACTTTCTCAAAGAACTGAAAACTAAGAAGAAAGAACAGCTGGTGTCAGAGGGCAAAGGGAAGAAAATCTGAAGCCTTTCACTTCAATAACAAATCATTAACCTTAAGGTGTTGTTATTGTTTAACCCCTTTTACTGCCGGAAGAATTTAGTGGGGAAAAATCTCAATACAAAATCATAACAAACGAGGTACATGCAAAAACTATTACACCAAAACTGATGAGAAAAACGTCTCCAGGGGAGGCAATCATTTCGCTGCAATTCTAAAGACAATATACAGCAGTTGTTTCCCCTGTCAGAGTATTGATTTTGTGTGTGATAGCATGACAGTATCTGATAGGTTTTGTGGCAGTCAAGGGGTTAAGTGTTGTGTAGTTCGAAGCATTTACCAGGATGGAATGTGAAGTTTGAAGGGACGCACAGAGGGGCTAGGAGGGAGGGAAAGGGAGATAAACAGAAAACACAAAGGTTTGAGTTCTTTAAGTGTTGTCTTCCTAGTATAGGGAGGGAGGGGAATTGAGTGTGTCTAATGGATGCCCAACAGTGCTGTAAAGTGTAATTTTGCATGTCAAACACTGAAACAGGCTCTTGTTTCTTTGTGTACTGTACATCTCTTGTCATTTTACTGGTAAAACAGGCTCTTGTTTCTTTGTGTACTGTACATCTCTTGTCATTTTCCTGGTAAAACAGGCTCTTATTTTCACCGTCATCACATACATGATTACTTTCCAGTGGTTTTGCAGAAATTGTACATAGTTTGTTTTTGATGTTTCTAATTGCAACCAATTCATGTAGGAGACTCATGTTGATGCGTGAGTATGTACATTGCCTTCATGCAGTTATTTTAGGGTTGGCTAGTACAAAGTCTTAACGAGTGTATTCTGCTACCAAAGAAGAGCAGTGTGGTACAATGAATCATTCAATTTTTTTTTTTTCAGTTTTAGGGAGGGGGAGGCGGTTCATGACTGAACATGTGAAAATTCTGATTTCCACATTGTCTAGCAGATTTAGAATGTTGTTTTAAAAAATAAATTTTATTCGCACAAGACTATTTGGAGGTATATTTCAGATGTTAACTTTTAATGTTGATAGTTCGGTGTTTTGGAGTTTTTCTAAATTGATCGAATGTTGAAAGATGTCTTGTTTCATTGTAAATTGAAGGTATGTCTTGCTTTAATGTAAGTGTCGTGCTATGGTGGAAAACGAATGTGTTGCATATCACAACCTTGATGCTGACTGTTTGTTTTTCTCACTGGAGTGTTTGATTTGCATGTGCAATATTTTAACAGCATTTTCACTTTGAAGACGGACTGTTGCAAATTAGATTGTTTGGTTTGAGTGATTTTAACAGTAGTGTACGTCATGATTGTGTCACACATGCACACTTGCATGCCTTTTCATCACAAGAAACTTAGCCACATAAAACATTTATTTGTCAAAACAATAGATGTACTGTGTATACAATACGAACTGGGATGGGTATAGGATTCCGATTTTAATCACACTTTTACTAATCCAGATCAACGAATGGAATTTCAATTTCATTCAACAATGGACTTGCCCGTTACAATGCCATCAAATGATCTCTCTGTATGACAACACAAAACAAGACACACCACATCAGACACCAACAACCAAAGATCTGACATTGGAACCCACCAACTGAACAAAGTGCAGTGGGTTAAGAACCAGCCCCAGGAAACATGCTGAGATAATCATACAACTGTCATCTTAATATCAACAACTGGTTTTAAATAAATAGAAGGACAATGCGATTGTCTCCACATAAGATGGAAAGCTTTCTAAGACATTAATTGGTAAAATTCAAAAGCAGTATCCCCGATTAACTCTCTCGGGCCACCATGTTGTTTTCTTCCTTGAACACAAAAATAAAGTTATCAGAATTACATGTGATAGTATTAATTGGTCAAAAATATCGCTTGTCGCCACGATTTTGCCTCTGCCAATGTTCCCTTGACTGCAAAGTTTGGGCAACAGCTACTTAACACTTAGGACACTATTCCTAAACATTTCCCAAAGATATTTCTGGTTGTGAAATTGCACATGTAAGGTTTGCTAACAGTAACAAGTTTTTTTTTTGCAGAGGACTTCTATGCAAGACTTGTTCTTAGCTTGGAACACTGAACAATTAAAGTATTTTTAGCTTGGAAAGACCCAGAGGTGGATAAGAGCAGTGTGCAACTTGCAGTCTTCAACACTCGAGGGTTTCGACTTGGCACGTGAGGTCAGGTAGCTGTAGCAGGTCAGACCCAGGGAATGAAGAAAGAGTTTGGCTGTACGTCGGCAGTTAGACTGTCACAAAAGTGACCGACGGTCACTACCTTTGGACATGCGGGGGATGTCTGCATAACACATTCACAAGGCAGCAGCCTCTGTCCGTGAATGGCGTTGCAAACAGGATTCGTTCTCGGCTTGGCTTGACGGGAAGTTCATGTTCGTACCACAAATTGTGCATATCTGTCTGCACAATTCACTGCAGCTTACTAGCTTGCACATCAAATAAAATAAAAAGACCCATCAGATTCCCAGAAAACAAAACATTTGTCCTTTTATTATGACTCAATATAAGCGATAGAAACAAATCTATTTGAATAAAAAAATGATTTTTCTACAACTGTAACAGATGAAAATGATTACAAATAACCTTTTAATGCTGCTTAAGAAGAGTTCTAAATTGTGTTTTGACATAAAATGTACACTTTTACACAACACAATATGCTTAACAACAGACCAAAACTTCCACAAGGCAATGTACGAGAAAGATGGTTCCTGTTAAAATACAGAACAGCAGAAACTGGGTACCACACAATTTACAGGAGACGGATACAGTGACATTCAGTCCACACGTCTCCAACACAAGGACTCCACCCAGCTGAGGATGGTGATAACATAATACATGCTAACATCATACATGCTAACATAATACATAATAACATAATAACATTACCGTAAAATTCCTAGCAAACGCCCAGTATCTAGCAAACGCCCACCCCCCACTTCGGGCCAAAAGGTGTGCAGAGGGGTCACTACCTAGCAAACGCCCACTCCGGGTTGTTTTTTTGCGGGAGACACATTCCACCTCGCGTCCTTCCCCAGTTGAGAGTACCAGACAATGTGCGTTTGTATGCATCCACAAATGGATGGATGACGAGGAACACCATCCTGCCCTGGATTCAGCGTGTTCTTAGGCCAGCAGACGAGCGTTGCTCCAACTTCTGGACTGCTACAGCGCTCACAAAACCCAGGAAGTCAGACTGGAAGTGCTTGCCGCAGAGCAAGTTGACTAGGTCTTTGTGCCTGCAGGCAAAGATGTTCTAGGCTACGCTCGTCTAGCCTAGAACATCTTTGCTGCAGGCAGCACAGCTTTGGCCCAGCCACTGAGCCAGTCGATGTCGGTTTCGCCAAGCCTTTTAAAGATGGCATCAGAGACTGCTGGGTTGAGTGGACTGAGAGAAGCAAGACCACCGACAGCTGCTGACAACCTCAAGCAGCCTAGAAGGCAAGACGTCATCAACTGGGTCAGCAGGGCATGGGAGAACATACGACTTTCTTTCATCAACCCTATCAGATCTCCAAACAAGAGAAGAAACTGTGTTTGTGCTGACGTTATTCTGAGAATTAGAAGAATCAAGGTCTCTTGTGTTCTTTTTTTTTCTTCTTCTTTTTTTCTATCACAGATCGTCAATCTTTATTTGTGTAAACAAACGGTGTGTTTTATCACTTTGTTTTTCTTGTGAAAATGTGATGACACTGTATCTTGCAAAGGGGTGTATACCTAGCAAACGCCCAACCCCTACTTTTACCCAAAATCTGTGTGGAAGGGGGGTGGGCGTTTACTAGGGATTTTACAGTGTACATGCTCGCATAATCAGACCTGTTTACCCTAAACCCGAGGCAAGAGTACTTTCCCAAAAAGTTGAGTGTATTTTTCAAAAAGTTGTTGTACTTTGCAAGCAAAGCCATATGGGCTAGGGAAAATGTACGCGTGGGTGCAAACGTGTTTGTGTAAGAATAGCATGTCTTGTGAACACCTTCAGAATTTAACTCCTTCCAATACAACAGGGATAAAACAATTTTATTTACCTGTCAGTTTATAGCATTATAACCAGTGTCTTCCAAACAGATTGATAATGAAAAGATGAAGTTCGTGAAATAACATCTGCGGTTGACAGTGGCAAGTTCAGTTTTACAATCATCTCAGAAAACATTGCTTCAGCACGGACTACAGCCTTTTCTTCTGGCAGGATTTGCTTTGCGGGAATGAACTTCATAATTTCTTGGCAGCTTTCAGCGGATTTCTTTGCAGCAACCCTGTCCAGGTGAGTTTTGGAACTGCAGTGTCCTTCGATGTCATATTTCCCAGCATGGGCAACGGAGAAATCTGATTTACAATACTTGCAGTGTGCATGACTTTTTCCCATAGTTGACTCCACAATGCCTGGCTCTTTCTTATATTTCTCCAAGAAAATCTGCTGCTTCTGCTGTTTAGACTTGGTACAGTCATCCGAAACTGGCACATTTTACCGCTTCATTTTGCCACAATTGTCCAGACGATCGCACGTGCCAACAACTGAACATGGTTTCCACAGCTGAAGACTCGCTGTCATGGTTATCTCCTTTCGACCGGAAAACTTATTCTTATGCGTATTTTGTGTGTGTGTCGCGTATTTGCGTACCGATAATAATTTGGCGTACAAAATACGCCCAAATCGTACTGGTAAACAGGTCTGCATAATACATGCCAACAAAATACATGCCAACTTTATACATGCTAACATAATACATGCCAACTTTATACATGCTGTCAGTATCACTTTTTTCTTTTCTTCTGGAGGGGGGGGGGGGGGGGAGGAGTAACTACACTGATTGTGATCGAAGTCTACTTTAAAAAATCGCGGACGTGTCGTTTGTGCCAGCAGCGGAATGCATAGCCCCTCCATAGGAGCCTAAATTGATGACGTCACTGCAATAAAGTCTGTGGACTCCATAAAGTCTCTTATTTCTAATGCATGGACCGCGCATAGAGCCTTATGCCATCCATAAAGTTATAGCAGGCCCCTCCTTCCAATAAGAGTTATGGAACCGGCTATTGGAGCGTTTAAAATGGCGGCTGCTTTCATGCCGATTCAGGATGAGAAGAAATTTGAGAAGCAACCGGATCTTTCTTGACCGCCTACATCCACTGAATCGTTACGACGACGTGGAACTGTACAGAAAATTCCGCTTTCGTCGGCAGGACATTCTTGCAATCACGGATGAACTGTAAGAGCAACTCGAACTGCTGAATCGAAAGGGTGCATTGCCGCCGGTTCTGCGGGTTATCTTGACTTTGGGTCAGTTTTTACGCGTGCGGATCTTTTCAAGATGTGTGTACATAATATCGCGGTACATAATAATAATGATAACAAGAAGAGCAAACGCTCGATCGAGTCACTTTCGCAGTTCTGAATATTATATGAGGCATCAGATGGACAGGAAGAAATTGCTATTCACAACACAATGAGTCACGTTCACATAAAATTTGAGCCCGGTCACTTTTATAGTTTCCGAGAAAAGCCCAACGTTAAGTTGTGTGTTGCCAAACAGAAAAGGCTAGTTATCTCCCTTGTTTTTCTGATAACGTTCGTAAAAGGCTACAGATGTAAATACTTTGATGTAAAGAATAATCCTACAAAGTTTCAATCACATCCGATGAACTTTGTCAAAGATATAAAATGTCTAATTTTTCCTTTGACGCTGACCTGTGACCTTGAAAAAGGTCAAAGGTCAACGAAACCATCGTTAAAGTGTAGAGGTCATTGGAGGTCACGACTAAACAAAATATGAGCCCGATCGCTTTGATAGTTTCCGAGAAAAGTCCAACGTTAAGGTGGTGTCTACGGACGGACGGCCGGCCGGACAGACTAACACTGACCGATTACATAGAGTCACTTTTTCTCAAGTGACTCAATAATACGGGAATTTATAACATCAAACACAGCATGCAGAACCAGCAAGAGAGTGACATACTTTTATGGCGAGGGTACCGGAATGGATATAGTTTCCAAACCACGAAAGCTAAGTTTTATCAGGAGACGGGCTTTCCAAACTGTCTGCGGCAAATGGTGTAAAACTGACCCGCCGCGAAGCATCACAAAGCTTGACGCATGCGCAGAGACACAGGATGACGGGGAATCCCTTCCACTATCTACGTGTTAAAAATAGAGCCGCTCTTAGTTATTGCAGGCACTATTTGACCTCATGCATGCGGACCGCTGAGTTCTATAGTGCGTTTCATAGCTATGGCAGGCACTATCTGACCTCATGCATGCGGACCGCTGAGTTCTATAGTGCGTTTCATAGCTATGCGCTCCACAGCGCTATGAAATCCTAAAAGTATGGAGGGGCTATGCATTCAGGCCCAGATCTAAAGATCAGATAAGAAACCAAGGGCAAGACACTAGAAAACGGGTTACTTCCCTTATACTGACCCTTGCTCAGCGTATCCTCTCTTCCGTTCAAGGTAGAAACCTCTTTTTTGCTACCACAGTCTGTCCATCCACTTCCAAGCTACACACAGAATTTCAGATTTGCTTTTTGTTAATTTGCTCAGCTTTTCACCAAATTGAATTTTGGGGAAAATTATCTAGCTCTGCTGTTCTGAAGTGACCATCTAAAGATGGCGCCCTTAACTGATGACTCAGAGTTAAAACGTTCAGTACTTGATTCAGGGTTCCTGCAGGGCAGAGCTGATACAATTCAAGGAGTTTTCAAGGACATTTCCAGGACCAAATAAATGCTTTTCAAGGACATGATTTTCCCCAAATTAATGCAAAGCACCAAGCTTACCTTCAGTTTTTCAATTTATCAAGTTTCTGGTGAATTTCTTTCTCAAGAGATGCCACTTCGTCCTTCTTGGTTTTTGCACTTTTCCTCAAAGCATTTGACTTTGCTATGAAGTTGAAGTTCTGCGTGTGTTCAGCCTTTTCTGCAAAAGCATCTGCGCTTTTGAGCAGGTCAGCCACACAATCTTCGATCTTTCTTTTCTTTGCTTGGAGAGTCTGAATCTCATCCATGTCAGCCTTTCTTTTTTGCACATGTGTCTCGTTCTTCTTCTTCTCTTTCTCTTCCTCCAAGTACTCAGAGTACCTTTGCCGAGCACTAGCAGCATTGTAGAGTAGCTTTTTTGACAACATCACTTTCTCAGCTCCACCTACGTTTGCAATGTGGTCTGTCACATGCCTCTGTGCTACAAGGGTTCTCCCTTTCATGTTGTCTGTCATAATCTCTTTGTTAACAGAGAATCCTCGTTCGACAGAGGCCTGTCCGTGGGACAACATCAGCAGCTCTCTTATGACACACCACAGGTCTTTCCATTCCTTCCTCGAAGCAAGCAGGGAGAAGTACAGTGAGTCAAGGCGTCCAGTCTGGGAATCAAAATCTCGTAGCTCAGCATTTCCAACCATTTCAGTTGCAAACTCATTGTACTGGTCAATGATTGAATCTCCCAATAAAACATCCACTCTCTTGATCTCAGCCATGCCGTCTAAGCAGTTATGTAGCTGTTGCTCAGCCTTCTTTTTGTTGTTGAGGACCACATCGGGCTTGAGCCAAGCCAGGTTGCGGACAAGACTGTATCTCAGGGGTGATTTTTCCAAAATCTTGGTGACAACATGGATCAAAAACTTCTTTGTTTCAAGTCGAAGCACCATCTGATCCTTTTCAGAGACCTTTCCCCGTGACTTCAGGTCTCTCAGTAACCTGTGGGATGCAAAGCCGATATTGATTTTGCTGCCATCCTTGTGAGTTTTTACCTCTGACAAGTCCTGCGAAGCAAGGATCAGCTTGGAAGTAGAGGAACCAACATTCTCCATGATGTCATCCTTCACAAACCTGCCCATCATGTTCCGCACCACATCAAATAAATCATCTGCAAGGAAGGGGAGGACAGGCTTGTCAGTCTGATATTGCCTCAGGAAAGGCTCAATGTCTTTTGCAATGGAAATGAAGATCTGCAGCTTCACAGTAAACAGCACATCATTGCAACATTTCAAAACTGTGCAGAATGTGTCTGTACTGGGACAGTTTTTTGCTGCCTTCAACTTGTGAGCAAATGTCTGAAGATGTGGCCAGATTTCAAGGACTCTTTCGCAGACGCTCACATTCTCAAGCCAGCGGTGAGCACAAAACTTCTTGGGAAATGAAGTACATCCAGTCCAAGTAACAAAATCCTCACGTCGAGCTGGGGTGTCATGAAACAGTTTGTACATGGAACTCAGTGATTTGTCCAAATCCCAACCAGTTTTGTCGTAGCCATTCTTGAATGCGTTATGCAAAGTATGCAGCCCACAGCTGCCAACATTGTACAGCTGTTTCTTGGTTTGCGTCGATGTGTCAATATCTTTGCACAACTTTCCAAATGTTGACCAATTGACATTTGGTCCGTCCATTGACAACTGGACGATGCTCTCCTTGCCTAGAATCTCACAACATTCTTCAAGTTCAGAGTACAAAATATCAGCTGTAGCATGGCCAAGAAACTTGGACGTCAGATAGCGTGTCTGAACCTGGCCATCATCCCAAAACCGGATGTGAACGTCAAGTTGGTTTTGTTGAAGCTGCTTATTTAAGCTTTCATCGAACAGAAGAACGTATCCTCCGGCAGCCTTTTTTGCATTTGCTGTCAGCATTTCAGAGAAATATGGTCCAAGACCAAAGGTGACCAGATATGCCGCTTTGCTTTCTCCACATGAGAACTGTCTTGCTTCTGGGCAGTTTGGAAACATCTTGCCCAAAATACTGTTCATGCCTTGGAAACTTCTGAACGAGAAATGCTTCTCCATTGAATACAATGTCCAGTAGACTTCTGCCTTCAAGACATCAGTGTTAGAGCACCAACTTGATACAGTCACAGGCACAGAAGAATCAGGTTCAGTCATCACTGGAGTAGCAGATGAACTTGGACCCGAAGAATGCCCTGCCACTGCAGATGAGACACCAACTGAGGCCCCCGAGGATTGTGTAGAGCTACAAAACACACATCTCCAAAGAGCTATCAGAAGAATGCTAGAGAGAGAGAGTCAGAGAGAGAGGGAGAGAGAGGGAGAGAGAGAGGGGGGGAGAGAGAGGGAGGGAGAGAGAGAGAGAGGGGGGAAGGAAAAAAAGAGGCAAAAAAAGAAAGAGAAGAAAGAGAGAGAGAGAGAGAGAGAGAGAGAGAGAGAGAGAGAGAGAGAGGGGGGGGGGGGGAGAGGGAGAGAGAGAGGGAGAAAGAGCGAGAGTCTCAGAGATCACACCTTTGCTGCATAAAATCTTCCAAGTTCCATCGTCAAGAAAGAGAACAAGAGGCGAAGCCTTCAAGGCTCAGGTAAGAAATCGACAAACAGTAACACAAACTCAATCACTCCGTCACACATACACACAGTAAGCATAGGTGAAACTGTGCAAGAAAGCGAGACACTAGATCTAGATCTGTCTGTCTGCATGTAGCCTACTTACAGGGACACGACTGCCAACTAGTCTCGGCCCGCTCAAAATAACAATGACCGAGACGCGTGACGTCTAACCCTCTTACGCCATAATGTGACGTCTTCAAATGACGAAATGTTAAAGTTTCTACCACACGCACAGACAGATAAAGTTACGATCACATAGGCTACACTTCGTGAGCCAAAAGAGAGAGAGAGAGAGAGAGAGAGAGAGAGAGAGAGAGAGAGAGAGAGAAAAAGAGAGAGAGAGAGAGAGAGAGAGAGAGAGAGAGAGAGAGAGAGAGAGAGAGAAAGAGAGAGAGAGAGGGAGATCACACCTTTGCTGCACAAAATCTTCCATCGTCAATTTCGGGGCAGAGTTTTCATTTCCTTTGATGAGCATCTGGTGTCGTGCACCGGCCATGTGGCTTTTTAAGGCGGCTTCTCCCATGCTCGAAATGTTGAAGTCTTTTTTACACACGAAGCATCGCGCATGATGTTTCGATTTATCCGATGCTTCTGCAAGCCAAGCTTTGTATTTTGCATTGGCAAGCCATTGACGGTTGAAGACGCAGTTGCCTTTCCCCATTTTCCACGCTAAGACACAGGAAATGCCACTGCGGTTCTCCGCGTCTGCAAACTATTAGTCATTCCGTAGTTGTTTCCCTTGCCAACTTCCGGGAAGGGAAGCAACTACGGGTGACTAGTAATAGTTCGTCTGCTTTCGTTTTCACTCGATCTTTTATTCTCCCAAAATGTGTGTACTGTATTTGACGAAAAAAAAGGGGGTTGCATTTTTTTTTTTTAATAAGACAAGCTGCTGACGAAATGTATAGGCAACAATTTGGAAAAATCAAGTACTTTTCAAGGACTATTTAACAAAACTCTATTTTCAAGCACTTTTCAAGCCCTGGAAAAGGTTTTCCAATTTTCAAGGAGTTTTCCAGGGTTCAAGGACTCTGTACGAACCCTGATTGATTACCACAACAACAAAACAAAACAAAAGAGCAGGCAAAATGGTACACAACAGAACAACATAAGATCATTGCAATGGTATAACAATTCACAACCAGGATCTGGAAAAAGAGTAAGTCGAGAAAACTAAGCACACACACACTGACTCCAAATACAAGTGCAGTATGTGTGTACAGAGTAAGCCGAGAAAACTGAACACACACACACCGACTTTAAATTATTATGGAACAACAAAGAAGTTCCACTGTTTCATAAATAAGCACAAGTTTTGAATTTTGCTGAAAATCAGACAAGGGATCGCCGACTGTTGAACAGGGAATGGTGCACCACAAAACCACACTGAAACGGCAGTTACCACACATTGCACACAATCACATTGCTCGTCAAGCCACACTTGCTTGACCATTGTACATAAGGCCAAAAAAAAAAAAAGGTCTGTTTACGGTAACATAGGCCAAAAAAATAGGGTCGGTAGGTCAGGATTTTTTTTTTTATTTCCAAAAAAACATATTTTTACGTTATTTTGTGGGTTTTTTATTATTTTTTTTCCCCAAATGCCAAAAAAAAGTCTAGGGTCGCGCGAAAAAAATAGGGTCGGTCGGGTTACCGTAAACAGACTATTTTTTTGTTGTTGGCCTAAGCTGTTAATGGAGACGCATGTCACTTTCATGTTTCTCTTTCACCATGGTCACAAAACTGTTCTCCATGAAGCCCTCTCCGAAGCGTTTTCTGATCCACACCCGCACCCTCAGCTAGCTGTCTGTAATGAAGCAGTGAAGATTGACGACGGTGCTGACGACAACGATACTGATGATGTACTCAACGACGACGATGTTGATGTGTCAAGATGATGAGCTCAACGACGATGATGATAATGTACTTGACGACGATGATGATGATGTAGTGAACGACGATGATGATGCTGTGTCGCGATGAGGTGGTGCGTGGTATCAGGCCTGGCCCTGTGAAGACTGTGCCGACCCCTTCAGCTGCCGGAAGCAAGCCACGTAGTTCAGCCACTGGTGACTCTGGTCCGGCCTGTAGACACGCAAAAGAACAGACTGATTAAACACACATACTTCCACTGAAGACTCCTACAAGGTTTACTGCCTCAAGACACGGGCTGTGTTCTCACACCAAAGAGTACTTCCGTTTCAAACTGAAAACTGAAGCTGGATCGCAACAGTAGTTCTAACGAGTTTTGCGAACCTCACTGCCTCTTTAGGCCCCCGTCTCATTGGCCCCCCCGTCTCATTGGGTCCCCGTCTCATTGGGCCCCCACACTTTTTTTTAGCAATAACAAAACGTGTCATTGGACCCCCGTCTCTTTGGGCCCCCAGTATAATAAACAAGCCTGAACGGTATTTTCTGTATTTCAGCAATGCAAAGGTACAACCCCTCCACGTTAAAGGCACAGTAAGCATCCCGTAAACCATCACAGACCCTCCCTCGGCCATCCCATCTCTAACCCTGAACCCATCACCTAATTCACGCACACCAGTCTTTCTGTCCAAACAATGGCGCCTGCAAATCATGGGGCACACGTCATCAGTTTCCCCGCATACTCAAAAACAGGTGACATGTTCGTTTCCGTAGGATAATTATAGCCGTGACGAAATATATTTATCTTCCCGACGTGTTTTTCAAGCAAAAATTTAAAAAATGTCTCTCCGACAATGTTTAGAGTTTGGCTTATCTGTCAAAATCACGTTTGAGATGTCCGTGTTTGAGTTAGCTATTTTTTGACAGAGTTTGGCTTATCCAAATTATAAATAGTCTTACAAAGAGGGGGTCTAGCGGGGAATTGATTTTGGCTTCAGATATCCGAGTTTTCTGCTTAAGCGTGTTTCGTTTAGGCGAGTGCGGCTGTACACACATTTACGCAATCCAGTAATGGGATGTAGACGCAGCTCATTACTTTAGATTATTTCAATTCGTCAGCTTTCGACGGACTGGTAATACTCACAAGAAGGCCGGCATGCCTAAATCCCCCTTTGACCTTTAAATGACATTGACCCTGAAAGGTCATAATATCTAGACTTGGGGGCCCAACGAGACGGGGGCCCAATGAGACGGGGACCCAACGAGACGGAGGCCCAACGAGACGGAGGCCCAATGAGACGGCGACCCAACGAGACGGGGGCCCAACGAGACGGGGGCCCAACAAGACGCGGGCCCAATGACATGGGGGCCCAATGAGACGGGGGCTCAAAGACATCTTGCCGGTATTTCTCGGGGCCAACAGCACGAACAAACCAGACAGGTAGAGAGGCACAACCTCAACCCAGTAAAGTGGAATGTAAGGCTTCTTTTTAAGCCTACTGTCTATATGATACTTACCGAGACAGTACTATTCTTGCACATTATCTATTATAGGCCGAAAAAATTGGACAAAACGCTGAGTGGGTACAATTATCTCCCATAACCATGCGCCACCGTGGATCCCAAGCACTGTCCGAGTGCTTCCCCCTTACAGGATGTAGGTGGCGCGTCCTCTTTCTTTATGAGCTGCAGACCCTCAAAAAGCCCATAACATATCAAGAGGGGAGGCGGGAGGGAAACTCTAATAGTACTGTCTCGGTAAGTATCATATAGACAGTAGGCTTAAAAAGAAGCCTTACAGTCAATATAACACTTACCTCGACAGTACTATTCTTGCACAGAATACCAGAGTGGTGTGAGGGTGATATGTAGAGTATTAAACTCCTTAATCAAAATCACTTAAATCCAAGGATTAAGATACCCAGGCAATTTTCGAACAGTACTACCGTAAAAGAAAATATACCCAAGAAACATATCTTAGACTGACGTGACCATGCTGGCAACCACTGCTGTGTGGTGAACTCAATGTCAAAGTCCAGGCCACTCAAAGCTTGAATACCACTGAGTCTACGGCAAGTGGCTAAAGCGATGGGGAACAATTAGTCTTAAAAATCAGCAACTTGATACTGATGCCTGCCAGGGGTTCAAACTCATTGCTACGCAGGAGTTTGAGGACCAGAAAGACATCCCCCTTGGGAAATGAAACCCGAGGTTTAGACACCGCTGCATTGCTAATACCCGAAAGGACATTAGCGATGAGGGAGGACCTGATCAAGTGTTCAGATCTGCGACCAGTAGCGGCCGCAATCGTGGAAGCGATGGCAGATCTGTATCCAAGAAGAGTCTTAGAAGAAAGACTCTTCTTTTGATACACTTCCACCAGGAAGTTGGCCAAGTCCTGTGTTGAGGGATAAAGCGGCTTTATCCCCTTGGACAAGGCGAAGGTGGCCCAAGCTCTCCAGCGTAAGTCGTAGAGCTGATTAGTTGATCGCCTCTTAGCGTTCAAGGAAAACTCTACTGAACTCTTGTGCAATCCTAGTGCAAGCAGTTTGGAGCGCACAAGAGCCATGCGGTCAAGCACAGACTCTCTGGACGTGGATGAGGGAGGCATGATCGAGGCTGGAGCAGACCTCCCCCGTCCAGATCCAGAGGTAGAGGGTCTACGTGGGTGAGACCGCGAAGATCTGGAAACCACGGAGCTGTTGGCCAGTAAGGCGCGACCAAAATCAGTCTTGGTCGTTCCTGCAGATATTTTGCCAGCACCCTCGGAATCAGAGATGTCGGGGGATAGGCGTAAGCATCGAGGAGCCTCCACAAGAGAGTGAATGCGTCCAAGTGGAACGCATTCATGTCTCGAAAGGGGCTGACGTACCTGGGAAGCCGAGCGCTGAATCGAGTTGCGAACCGATCGATCAGAGGACGGTCCCACCTTGCCCACAGACGCTGTAGAACGTTGTGAGCGATGGTCCATTCTGTGGAGAGAACCTGATCGCTCCGACTGAGAATGTCGGCCAGGGCGTTCAGTTTCCCCGGAACGAACTGGACTGACATCCGGACCTGATTGGTCTGGCACCAGAGCAGAATCTCCTCCGCCAACAGGGAGAGGGACCGAGAATTGGTGCCCCCCTGGTGGCGAAGGTAAGCTAAGCATGTGGTGTTGTTGTCCCCGTTGAAAATCAGAGGGGCCAAGGACAGGCCGAATGGGAGGGCCCGAAACTCGAACACTGTGCCCTCCCAAACGAACCGGAGCAGATGTCGGTACCCCGGGGCCACCAGGATGTGGAAGTAAGCATCCTGGAGGTCCCAGACATGGCCCAATCGTTTGGCCGGATGGCCAACCGGACCGACGAAGGGGTTTCCATCTTGAACTTGCACCTGTGAAGGTACAAGTTCAAGGTGGAGAGGTCCAACACCGGCCTGAACCGGCCGTCCTTTTTGGGGACGGTGAACAGGCGGGAGCAGAACCCCGGAGAAGGCTGAGAAAGGGGGTAGACCGCCTTCTTCTCGACCAACGAGTTCACCTCGTCCTGAAGAGCCTGCCATCTGGCAGGGTCTCGAGGAGGGGGGAACGTCCAGGTTAGAGCGGACAATGGAGGTTGTGACGACAGCGGTAGAGAAAACCCCGACCACACCACCCTCAAGAAAAACTGGTTGGAGACCAGTCTGCCCCACATGCCGCGGGCCCGAAAAAGGGAACCGACGGACGAAAGAGGGGCAACTTGAGGGGGCGTCAACGTAGGGCCGGGACTCACTGAAAATTCTGCTGGCGGGCAGGCGCAGGCTTGCGACCACCCCCCCTGGTGGTGCTGCTTCCCCTTACCTGTCTGAGCACCATTCGTCTTGCTTGGGAACGCAACAGGCGCCTAAGAGGAGGAAGAAGGAGGCAGTGAAACTGGCTTCTTCTTCTTCTTCTGAGGCTGGGAGCTGGAGGTAACTGTAGCACTTCTCTTACTCCCCGCCGCCGTCGCCGAAGCAGCGAGGCCAACCATCAGAGAATCAGTGTTCCTCTGGCGTGTGGACTCCACCACAGAACGAACAGTGTCCGGATGAAAGAGGGAAGAAGGCTGAGGAAACGTGTTCCTCAGACTCTTCCTCATATCCGGAGGCACTATAGAAGTAGGCAGAAAATGATCACGGAACAGGGCCAATAAAGTGGACCCGTGTTCCAATGGCCAATTCTGCCGCAGACGTCACGCACGATCGCACGGCATGCAAAGCCCGATCCACTCGAACCGTGTCAAGGACCCGAGTGGAATCGGACTCTGCCCGATCGGGAGGGTCCAACAGTGTGGACAGCGTGCTCATCCATGTCAAGGCCTGTGATTGGGCCTCGACTGTGGAAGAAACGGTGGCCTCAAGATTGTGGAACGAAGCAGAGCTCAGTTCCACCTTCTTGACCGAAGGCACCTCCCCAACGAACACATCACCGTCAGCCCCACCCTAAACACTCGAAGTCTGGAAAGGGAGAGTTCGAGAGTCAAAGGGAAAAGGGAGGGACGAAACAGATTGGACACGAGGAAACAGTGGAGGTGCGCCTCCCGAAGGAAAGCATGGCACTGAACCCGCGTCCTCCCGAGGAACATAGGTCGCGTTAGCACGTGAATCTGTACTCCTCAGGCGATGTGCTGCCGCTTCCACCGTGGCACTAAGACTAGGGTGGAACGCGAATTGCCGGCGGCCGGATCGTTCATAAAACGAGCCGCCGGCAGACGCGGCGTGAGCCTCCCGCGCCCGGGCCGAAGCGGACTCAAAGGACGAGAGGGCGTCTCAGGGAAGGACGTCCTGAAACTGTTCAAACGTCCTTCTAGCTGTGCGAGGACGAGCCTCCTGCCTCTCGTCCTCAGACCCCGGGTCCAGGTCCTGTGTGTCAACACTAGACGACAGACGCTTAAGAGAGGCATCCGTGACGTCAAGACGCCGCGTGATGTCTGTCATGTACTGTTGGAAAGTACGAAGCATAGCTTCGGAAGTTCCATCAGAAACCGGCAAGGGTAGAGGATCAGTGTTAACCTCAGGGCGACCCTGATCCTCCTCCCTATCGTCCTCCGACTCACTCTCCTCTTCACTTCCCGACAACTCCTCAAAAGCAGGAGTGTAGGGAGCTTGAGGGGGAAGAGCCGAAAGCGATGAAGCAGGCTGTGAAGAAACGCCCACAGAAGCAAGAGGCCGCGAAGACCCCTGCCCCAAAGACGAAACGTCTCCAGCAGCCGAAGGGGGAGAAAAACAACAACCCTGCGACTGTTGGGTCAGCCCAGCCAACGAACCCCCGCCATTTATAGACTGAACAGGAACCCATCGGGTCTGATCAGAAAAGAAATGGTCCGGTCCGGTCGGGGGTGCCGATCCGGTCCGGTAGGGTGGTCCGGTCCGGTGCCGGACCATCCGGAGGTCCCGTTCGGCACCGAACCATCGTACCCACAGAAGTGTTCGGGTGGTTAGGTCCGGACGTGGACATACCGTACCATCCGGACCTGTGGTCCGGTTCGGTGCCAGACCATCCAGACCAACAGAGGTGGTCGGGTGGTCCGGCACCGGGCCATCCGGACCCGTAGGTCCGGACCCGTAGGTCCGGACCCGTAGGTCCGGACCCGTAGGTCCGGACCCGTAGGTCCGGTACCATCCGGAGGTCCTGTTCGGCACCGAACCATCCGTACGCACAGAAGTGTTCGGGTGGCTCGGTCCGGGCGTGGACGTACCGTACCATCCGGACCCGTAGGTCCGGTTCGGTGCCAGACCATCCGGACCAACAGAGGTGGTCGGGTGGTCCGGACCGGTCCGGTAGGGTGGTCCGGTGTTCCGGTCCGGTGTTCCGGTCCGGTCCCGTACCATCCGGAGGTCCCGTTCGGCACCGAACCATCCGTACCCACAGAAGTGTTCGGGTGGTTCGGTCCGGACGTGGACACACCGCACCATCCGGACCCGTAAGTCCGGTGGTCCGGTGCCAGACCATCCGGACCAACAGAGGTGGTCGGGTGGTCCGGTCCGGACCGGACCACCGGTCCAGCACCGGACCATCCAGACCCGTAGGTCCGGTCCGGTCCCGGACCATCCGGAGGTCCCGTTCGGCACCGAACCACCCGTACCCACAGAAGTGTTCGGGTGGCTCGGTCCGGACGTGGACATACCGTACCATCCGGACCCGTAGGTCCGGTTCGGTGCCAGACCATCCGGACCAACAGAGGTGGTCGGGTGGTCCGGACCGATCCGATAGGGTGGTCCGATGTTCCGGTCCTGTGGTCCGGTCCCGTACCATCCGGAGGTCCCGTACGGCACCGAACCATCCGTACCCACAGAAGTGTTCGGGTGGTTCGGTCCGGACGTGGACCTACCGTACCATCCGGACCCGTAGGTCCGGTGGTCCGGTATGGTCCGGTTCGGTGACAGACCATCCGGACCAACAGAGGTGGTCGGGTGGTCCGGTTCGGACCGGACCACTGGTCCGGTACCGGACCATCCGAACCCGTAGGTTCGGTCCGGTCCCGTAGCATCCGGAGGTCCCGTTCGGTACCGAACCATCCGTACCCACAGAAGTGTTCGGGTGGCTCGGTCGGACGTGGACATACCGTACCATCCGGACCCGTAGGTCCGGCATGGTCCGGTTCGGTGCCAGACCACCCGGACCAACAGAGGTGGTCGAGTGGTCCGGCCCCGACCGGACCACTGGTCCGGTACCGTACCATCCGGACCCGTAGGTCCGGTGGTCCGGTGTGTTCCGGTTCGGTGCCAGACCACCCAGACCAACAGAGGTGGTCGGGTGGTCCGGTCCCGACCGAACCACTGGTCCCGTACCGTACCATCCGGACCCGTAGGTCCGGGGGTCCGGCAAGGGCCAGAGGTACTGTCCCGTACCGGACCCTAAGGTCCGGTACGGTCCCGTACCATGGGTCCCGTCCGGACCAAACCCGGAGGTCAAGTCCAGTCGGGACCCGTGGGTCCGGTTCGATCCCGACCCGTAAGCCTGGAACGTTCCGGACCCTTGGTCCGGACCATCCGTCACCCGAACACCAGACGCTAAGGAATGGCGTGGGGTCAAGACGGTCCGGTCGGAGGTGTCGGTCTGAGCAACAGAAACAATGTTCCCGTCGCCCTGACCATTCGACAGAAGTACCACGTTCTGTCGAACACCTCCACGTCCAGTAACTAGTCGGCCGGAGCGTCTTAACAAGAGGGACAGCCACCAGTCACACGGACGTCAGAGGGAACCGTAGTAGCAGTGGTCGTAGGCACGAAGCCTGAAACCCCTGCCCCCACAGGACCGCCCTGAACGGGGTCAATTCGCATCCCAACCCCAGCGGGGAGGGAATTCAGAGACCCCGTCATCTCCTCCGATCTCCCCCCCCAGGAGGCCGAAACTACTGTCGAAACAGCAGCAGACGACCCAGCGAGGGAGTTCAGAGGAGGACCCGTGTCCCTCCTGGCTTCCACAGCGGTGGAAACCGAGGAGGGCACAGGAGAGGCACCGGAAAAGGAAGATTTTAATGCCAACTGCACCCGGTGTTCCCAGGCGGTCACCCATCCAAGTACTAACCGGGCCCGACGTTGCTTAACTTCGGTGGTCGGACGAGAACCGGTGTTTTCAACGTGGTATGGCCGTTGGCTGTCAAAACCTGAGTCTCTCCAGTAGCCCCTAGATCGGATTCACCAACCCCCAAAGAGGGTTGGGAATCGACCTGCCCCCGGATTCGAGCCAGGGAGGAGAAGGAAACCTTCCCCCCAGGCTTGAAACCGGGAGGAGCTGAAGCCTGAGACTGAGGGCCGGACAACGGCGTCGAAGGGGGGGAAGCCTGTTCCACTGAAGGAGAAGGAGAAAGAAGCTTTTTCTTTCCCCTCGACCTTCCCCGAACCTTCGACGGCGCAGCCCCGCCCGAAGTCCCAGGCTCAAGCCCAGCCTGTTTGAGCAAGCTCGCATTGAGCTTGCTCAAACAGGCTTTCTCCGCCCTCCCTCGCCGCAAACGCAAAGCGTTTGGGGAGGGAGAGTCGGAGCGCCGAAAGATCCCCTTCTCCGTGCGTAAAACATAACGCTGGGCGCCCGGAGAAGGGTTGCCCCCGGCAGACTCTGGTTCCGTAGAACCAGAGCCCAAAACAGGACGAGACATCCTACCTCGCCCTGTACGTACCCTTAAAGACCGAGAATTAACAAAATTCAAAGAAAATTTAGGTCAATACTCAAGTGAATGCGGCGAAACGAGAAGCAGACGACCGGTCACCACGAAGTAGGACGGGAGGCACGCCGAGTCCGCCACACAAAAACGGAGGCACAAGTTGAAGGAAACACAACGTAGCCTCAAGCCAGAAGTGGAATAACACACAATAATCCAACAGGTGATAGTCCACACAGAAAAGAAGCCTCTTAGTCCAAAATAATCCGGGAGCGTAGCAGAAACACAGCCGGTCTGACACGCGCGAAAAAAGAAAGAGGACGCGCCACCTACATCCTGTAAGGGGGAAGCACTCGGACAGTGCTTGGGATCCACGGTGGCGCATGGTTATGGGAGATAATTGTACCCACTCAGCGTTTTGTCCAATTTTTTCGGCCTATAATAGATAATGTGCAAGAATAGTACTGTCGAGGTAAGTGTTATATTGACTTTAAAACTCTCTCCTTTGTGAGACCTGATTTTCTCAGATTTTGTCAAGGTTTTATAAGATGGGTTCTACTGCATTAGCCACCTTACCCACTGTGTCACACAAAGGTTTTAAAAGCTGGGTTCTACTGCATTAGCCACCTTACCCACTGTGTCACAAAAAGGTGCATAACTCAGTTCAACACACATCGGCCATACATACCTTAAGTCCATGCTCTGGTCTTTTGCGCTGTCATCAGCATTATGGTTCTTGAAGAGGGGAGCGAACTCTGTGTAGTGGAGGTCATCCTGTACCTCCGTCAGGTTAAACTTCATCAGTGCTGCACACACAGACACCCGTAACATGTAATCTTTTACATCTTAACGGCATATAGTTCCGATGTGGTAGTTTGTGATTTTTAAATGGAATTGATTGGCATTTTTTTGTGTATGATTCTTTTAAATATCTGTTTTAAATCTTCACAGCGAGAGATGTGTATGCAGACAGGTGTTTTAGTTTATAGAACAAGGTTATTAACTAGTACATATATTTAAATATTGCTATTTCATATGTTACGCAGACCTGGGAACCCCTGTTTTGCACTTTGAGTATTCTCAAACAAACTTGGTGTATTTTCAAAAAAATGAGCGTACTCCACACAGCGTTTGCACATCCATGATTAAAACATGCCTCATGCGCGTCCGTCACACCGTTAATTAAGTTTACATTTAAAACAAATGCTTTTTTCACTTTTTACTGACAAAAACTGTACCGTATTTGACGGACTACAAGCCGCGACTTTAAAAAAAAAAAAATCGCATTGCGGCTTATAAAAAAATGCGGCTAAAACGTTACCTAAACTTGAATAGCATTCACCTAATGGAAGTCGCCGCAGATTTTCATTTCGCACGATTAGCGATTACCGGTACTTTATTAGCTCTCTACTCAAGACTCGGCGCTTTTCTCTTTCTTTCGCGAATCTTCGTTTGTCAACAAGTCGTTGTGACAAGCGTACAGAGAAACACCGGATGTATCAGGATCTCGCGCGCGCGAGATTTCGTTTTTTTGTGTCTTGCGATAGTTCGAGGAGCGAGAGCAGCCATGTTGTGTTTTCGTCTGCTCAAAATGTGCGCTAATGTCGTAAATCACCCCAAAAAAGCTTATTCCGGGTGGGACTACATGTGTGTGTTGGTTACAAATTGTGTGTGTGTGATATTTTTCTTCAAACTTTTTCCCTTTTCTTCTTTGTTTCACTTGTTTATTCTCGGAGCCGATTTCGCCAAATACCATACTTTCGTTTGCCTGGTTGTTTTGATTGATTGACACGATCCGATTATATTTTTTTCGACGGCGGCTAATATAGTGACGTAATCATGTGCCAAAATACTGGATCGGCATCAGGATGGGCTTGTGAAGAAAAGTAGTCTAGGAATTTTTTTCGTCATATTTTTTTCCCACTGACCGTACTGAGCGTATTCTCGACAATCATGCGTACAAAATACGGCGAAATCATATGGGTTCCCAGGTCTGGTTACGTGTATTTCCATTGGTCAATTGGGCAAAACTGAGCTCAGTGCAAAAGTGATATCGACGACATCGAAAAAATGAAAAAAACGTTCGGGGATATCATACCCAGGAACTCTCATGTCAAATTTCATAAAGATCGGCCCAGTAGTTTAGTCTGAATCGCTCTACACACACACACAGACAGACAGACAGACAGACACACACACACACACACATACACCACGACCCTCGTCTAGATTCCCCCCTCTATGTTAAAACATTTAGTCAAAACTTGACTAAATGTAAAAACACCTACATTTAAAAACAAACAAATGTATATGAAAATGTAATTATTCCAGAATTTAGTTGAGCAAGTGACTAAAGACTTTTTGATAGGAAAGACATTTTAAAATTCTGAAAAGTACAAGAAAAGAGTGAACAAAAAGAAATAATAATCAGAGGGAGGGGTATGGAACAGCCAAAACTGAGACAAATACTTTTGTAATTTCTTTACAGTAAATACAAAATGTCCAGAGAATTAGCAATATATCTAACATTGACTGACTGTGTGATGATATCTTCTGCTATTGGTCTGTTTCGACAGTGATATCAAAATCTCGACCTCCGGTCTCGATTTTGATATCACTGTCTCAACAAGCCATAGCAAAAGATATCATCACACAGTCCGTCAATATTGGGTAATATATCAATGTTGTAGTCTTTCGTTTGTCTTTATGTTACATGCACCACCATTCCAATTTCTCCATGTGAGATGATAAAGTTGATTTGATTTGATTTAATTTGATTTGATTTGATGTTACATCACTATCACACAGACACCCATCCCACGTTCCATCACTAACACACAGAGGAATGACACCTACACTGTTCAGAATTCCCTGGGGTCATTGTTAGACAAGATAGATGAATAAAGCTTGGCTGTTTGGAATACAAATTTGAATGTTCTTTTCACCGACATACAAAATGTATTCTGTTTTAGCTATTCTGATTTTTTCCCGATTTTAACGCCGGAACCTTGCTTTTGTGAATTTGATTTCAGGGGGGTGTCTGTGTTGTTTGTTCCACTGTAAAGACACTAACTCATGTAAAATCAATCTGTTTGCTGAATATGCTAGGAGAATGAATGTCCTTTCCAGTCATATAACTGATTTAACAATGAACAACTTCCTTTCAAAGATCTGCACTGAAACGCATCTGCCTAGTTGTTTTATGACGAGTAGTATCCTTGTTCACTGCTAATGCAAACAAAATCCCCAGTCATGAGAAAAGTTGGTAATGAAAGAAAAGAGAAGGGAACTTACTGGGGTCGATGTCTCCGAGCTGCTGAGCCTTCTTGACCAGCTCGGCGGGGCTGAGGAATTGTGGGATGCGGCAGAAGACACAGCTGGGGACGGTGTCGGTGGAGAATATGCCGAGCGCATGTAGCAGGGCGGTGAAGTAGGCCTCCCTCACCACTCCCTCCTGTTCCTCATTCACCGTCACCAGCGGGATCGACTTGTCTTGCACTGAGTAACATTAACAATGCAACACAAGATGAGTAACATGAAGAATGCAACACAACATATTGCACCAATTTACACATTCTCTGGCTACAGTGGAACACCCTTTTGAAGACCTCAACAAATTAGTTTGATGAAGAATTGGTACCAAACTTCACAGAAATGTTTAACAAGCATTACTTTTAACTTAAAAAATATTCATTGGTGAAAAAGAAATCAGAAAATGTTTGTAAAATTAAATCAAATTAAGAAAGAGAAAAATGCGTAGAAGGCTCAGTCACGGAATTGCTTTATTTAGTTTTTACAACTCAAACACAAAAATAATTGTGCAAAATGAAGGGGTAAACTTCATACTGATACAGGGAAAGGGTTTACTTTGAATCTACTGCCAGAAAACTAGCTATAGAGAATTAACTGTAGGGAACATAAAACGTATGTACTGAACGCTGTTGTATTCATTTTTACCTTTAGACAATTTACTTTTGGAAACTAACAAACTGTTATGTTACTTTCACTGTTCAATTCACTTTCACCTCCTGCGAAGAAACTGTAAGAAGCTAACAATCTGTTACGTTCTTCCACTGTTGAATTCACTTCCACCTGTGAAGAATTAACTGTAGGCAACTAACAAACTGTTTATTACTTACACTGTTGTATCCATTTTCACCTGCAGAGAATTAACTGTAGGTAACTAACAAAGTGTTTTGTTCGAAAGGAATAAAGGATGTGACTCACATGCGTAGAATCTGGCCAGAGGTTCCTCCACGTGGATACGATACTTGTTTTCACGCACACCTGTGAACACACACGCAACACGTTATGCACAACTCACTTCCACCTCTACCTTCTCTTTCCACTCTACATTCTGCACAACAATCCAAGTTCCAACATTCCTCACACATCTCTTTCACACATAGAAATACAAAGCATGGCACTAACTTGAATACAGATTTTCTACAACTTCAGCAAACACTAAAATCTGTGCTTCTGAGGTTTTGAAATTGGACAAAGGAGTCTCTCTAGGATTTTATTCTTGCAGATTATTGCAAGACAAACATGTATCTAGCGCCCAGCAATAGCAACAAGAGGGTGTGTTATGGACAATGTTCTGTTTACCAAGATTTCTTTCTGTAATGCAACTTGCTTCTGTGCATTCAAACATGTTAAGATTGAACAGAACAAGAAGAGCAAACGCTCGATCGAGTCACTTTCGCAGTTCTGAATATTATATGAGGCATCAGATGGACAGGAAGAAATTGCTATTCACAACACAATACAGATGTAAATAATTTGATGTAAAGAATAATCCTATAAAGTTTGAATCAAATCCGATGAATAGTTTCAGAGATATGATATTTCAATTTTTTTCCTTCAAGACATACCTGTGACCTTGAAAAAGGTCAAAGGTCACCAAAGCAGACGTCAAAGTGTAGAGGTCACTGGGAGTCACGTTCACATAAAATTTGAGCCCGGTCACTTTTATAGTTTCCGAGAAAAGCCCAACGTTAAGTTGTGTGTTGCCGAACAGAAAAGGCTAGTTATCTCCCTTGTTTTTCTGATAACGTTCGTAAACGGCTACAGATGTAAATACTTTGATGTAAAGAATAATCCTACAAAGTTTCAATCACATCCGATGAACTTTGTCAAAGATATAAAATGTCTAATTTTTCCTTTGACGCTGACCTGTGACCTTGAAAAAGGTCAAAGGTCAACGAAACCATCGTTAAAGTGTAGAGGTCATTGGAGGTCACGACTAAACAAAATATGAGCCGGATCGCTTTGATAGTTTCCGAGAAAAGTCCAACGTTAAGGTGGTGTCTACGGCCGGCCGGCCGGACGGCCGGCCGGCCGGCCGGACAGACTAACACTGACCGATTACATAGAGTCACTTTTTCTCAAGTGACTCAAAAACCACCGACAGTTGACAAGTCTGACAATCTAGCATCAGATGAGTTCAAATATAACAGTAACCCACCGACAGTTGACAAGTCTAACAATCTGGCATCAGATGAGTTCAGATAGAACAGTAAACCACTGACAGTCGACAAGTCTAACAATCTGGCATCAGATAGAACAGTAAACCACTGACAGTCGACAAGTCTAACAATCTGGCATCAGATGAGGTCAGATAGAACAGTAAACCACTGAGAGTCGACAAGTCTAACAATCTGGCATTAGATGAGTTCAGATAGAACAGTAAACCACCGACAGTCGACAAGTCTGACAATCTGGCTTTAGGTCTGTGCTATGTGGGATGGTACAGTTTTAGTGAACACAACCCGTCTCTTATCCCACAATCACCACGACAACAAACACTGCAAAGACGACAAGGGAAGGGGGAGGGGGAATAACTACGCACCCAGTCTGACGTAGGCGGCCTCCAGCAGCTGTTCCTGCAGCCAGAGTAGCTGTTCCTGGAAGCCCTTGCCGCTGATCTTGGCCACCAGAAAGGGAATCAACTCCTCCTGGCTGAGGGCAGACAACTCAGCGTCGATCTGGTCCTCCTGGCTGGTGCTGCTTGATGTCTGTTGGAGCTGAACAAGAAAAGACAAACCTGTATCATCGTGTGGTTTTAGACCTGGAGTTGAAAGGCAACTGTCGGGTTACCTGGCCACCCAAAAAATGCGTGGAGTCGAGTGTAAAATCATGTTTTACAGTTTTTTTGGCCAGAGTTAATTAAAGACTGTTGATTTGTTCCGCAAGAACCCACATTCATTAACAGACTAAGAGTTAAACCATAAAATCGTGTGAAACTTGCTGCAAGTATTCACAATCCAGAAGAAAACGAAGCCCTTGGCGAGTCAAAATCTGTGAGAGACAACTCTGTCCGTGCTAGAAGAGCTGACACAGTGCAAGCCGCTCGGCCAACCTCCCATGATGTCACGCCAGTACAGCGATTAGGCCGATGCGAAGAATACAGTATTGCACTATAACTAAGAAGTTTGTAATGGTGCCCCGCACGATTGATTCTTGCACAAAGTAAAGTGTTGGTTGTGTCTTCTCACATCCCACTTGCCTTTTTTATTTTCCTTTCATCTGACCGACTACAACATTTACAGTTCATCATTTTGGGGAGGTTCACAGGTTGTTGCTACTCATTCATCCATCCCGTTTGAATCATGAAACACACCCAACCACAGACTTTTTTGTCCTTAGTCACACACTTTACGCTTACGAAGTAGGTCCATTTGATGTGTCACACCAATTGGCGTGTTTGTGTGAAGTTCAGACTTCAAGACAGAAACCGATTCAGTATCGGCCTAGTAGAGATGCAGAGATGACGACAATACCTCTTCAGTGACTCGATCAAGTAGTCGAGAAGACAAACTCTCTTTGATTAAAAGCAATTGCAGCATGACTAGACTCTTGGGACTTGTGTTATCAAGCTTTCAAAATCACCAAGTAACTGTTTAAGTATAGTTTCAGTCACATGAGAATTCATTCTGTTGAATGGATTTCGAGCGCCACAACCCAACAGTAGCCAACACTGGAAATGCGTTATCACATCACTACCAAGGAAGCTGTGGAAAATTCAAGTAATGTAATTGGGGAAAAGTCATTATTAACACACACGATGCATGTCCTGATATGGCATGTGCGCGCACACACACACACACACACACACAAAGGATCATTCACTCATATAAACACAAATGTATCAATGTGTGTGTGCGTACAAGCATGTGTACATGTGTGCGTGTGTGTGTTTGTGTAAGATATTCGGTGAACACTTTGCATTTTGTCATGTCTGAATGAATTGAATGTACCTTATCCAAGCCATATTCCAAGTGTACTGCTCATGGTAAAAATGAAATCTCATGCCGTATGTCATATCAATGCACATGAAATGTCTCCTCACCTCTTTGATCTCTTCTGACAGAGCCTCCATCTGCTTGTCTTCTAGCCAACCGTTTTGCAGCAGGTGTAGCATCACCTGAAACAATTCACACCATTTTTACCTGAAACAATTTACAACAGTTTTACTGCACAAGAGTCTGCCTGGCATTTGCTCTAGCCTCTATCACTGACATCAGAAAATATTGAGCTTGCACTACGTAACTTGTCTGTAGTTTGTGTCAATTATTTTTTAGTTAAGAACAGGAATAAATAAAAACAACTATGAACATAGTCTGCCAAATGTTGAGGTCAACTGAATCTAACCCACTTATCAGAACTGAAAAGCTTCTGAACACTCTGTTGGTGAATTTTAGGAACGCAGTTCTATCTGCTTGATGTTCATGAGGAGAAAATTCAATTAATGTAAATAGAAGACTGTGTCATATCAGCACGAGAAAATGATGTGTCAGGTCCAAATAATGGGTAGCTCGGGTTTGAATCCCGCCCCCGGACAAACATGAGTCATCTTTATGTGCAGACTCAGAGAAGGTATCCATGTCCCACCCCCATGTCACCACGGTCATTCTGCCCTAACTACAGGTGGCTGATTACAACTCAACACGCACACAGCTGAGTAGCAATACTTGTTGCAGCTAGCTTTCCAATGGGAGGACCGTATGACTGTTTTTACACTGCCATTCAGGCAGCCATACGCCGCTTTCAGGGGAATTAAGTATAGAAAGTAAAAGAAGTGGACCCTCACCTGCAGTCTGGTGGCAGTGGAGCCGCGGGAGTGGAGACGTCTGACCATGTCGTCCACTATGCTGACCGAGCCCTGAAGGTCAGTGGACCACGTGAACACCAAGTCCTGCTCCTCCTCTGTCAGTCCACCCACCTCCGTCACATTCCTGCACCAAGAAAACAGGGCATTATGGGTCAGTTACCTCTCTTCACGCAGGCAGCACATGGAGTCTGTTTCTTCTGCTAAACAAAAATATCCTTCTTTTCTTCTCTTTCACAATGAACAAGAAATCAAACCTGATACATGTAAATTTAACATGTACCTCTTCACAAAGGAAGCATGTGCGATGTGTATCTTCTGATGAAAGAAAAATGTCCTTTTCTTCTCTTTAAAGATCAAAGAGAAATTAAACCCGATAAATTTTAGCCTGAGCACTGGCTGAAGACTGATCAACTGTCTGAAGTCTGGGTTTATACATATCTAAATGCACTGAAGGGGCACTTAATAATTGTTTATTACTATTATTATTATTATTCATTATCAATGGCAGGGTCTACTCACTCTGTGGTGTTGCCAGCACTGTCAGGCTCCGGGCCGCACGATGAGGTGTCAAACATCTGTTTCTGTGCCCACTGCACAGGGTCCTTGAAGGCATTGCCCATGAACGACTCCAGGATGAACTCGATCAGATCACTGAACTCTCCCTGTACACACAACACACATCACTGACCACGATGAACTCGATCAGATCACTGAACTCCCCCTGTACACACAACACACATCACTGACCACGATGAACTCGATCAGATCACTGAACTCCCCCTGTACACACAACACACATCACTGACCACGATGAACTCGATCAGATCACTGAACTCCCCCTGTACACACAACACACACACATCACTGACCAGGATGAACTCGATCAGATCACTGAACTCCCCCTGTACACACAACACACATCACTGACCACGATGAACTCGATCAGATCACTGAACTCTTCCTGTACACACATCACTGACCACGATGAACTCGATCAGATCACTGAACTCCCCCTGTACACACAACACACATCACTGACCACGATGAACTCGATCAGATCACTGAACTCTCCCTGTACACACAACACACACACATCACTGACCACGATGAACTCGATCAGATCACTGAACTCTCACTGTACACACAACACAACACACACACATCACTGACCACGATGAACTCGATCAGATCACTGAACTCCCCCTGTACACACAACACACATATCACTGACCACGATGAACTCGATCAGATCACTGAACTCTCACTGTACACACAACACACACACATCACTGACCACGATGAACTCGATCAGATCACTGAACTCTCCCTGTACACACAACACACATCACTGACCACGATGAACTCGATCAGATCACTGAACTCCCCCTGTACACACAACACACACACACATCACTGACCACGATGAACTCCATCAGATCACTGAACTCTCACTGTACACACAACACACACACATCACTGACCACGATGAACTCGATCAGATCACTGAACTCTCCCTGTACACACAACACACACACATCACTGACCACGATGAACTCGATCAGATCACTGAACTCTCCCTGTACACACAACACACACACACACATCACTGACCAGGATGAACTCGATCAGATCACTGAACTCCCCCTGTACACACAACACACACATCACTGACCACGATGAACTCGATCAGATCACTGAACTCTCCCTGTACACACAACACACATCACTGACCACGATGAACTCGATCAGATCACTGAACTCCCCCTATACACGCAACACACACATCACTGACCACGATGAACTCGATCAGATCATTGAACTCCCCCTGTACACACAACACACACATATCACTGACCACGATGAAACAAGCCTGGTTACATCTGGAATCTAACACGAAAGAAACATACACTAGTACGAAACAATCTACAAACCACAAAATAAAAAAAATATTGTAAAGGTCAATGTGTAAACCAAACAGAGCAACTGACGAACAATTTAGAAACAAGATAAAAGATCACAAGGACTGGGTGGCCGAGTGGTAACGCACTTGCGCTCGGAAGCGAGAGGTTGCGAGTTCGACCCTGGGTCAGGGCGTTAGCAATTTTCTTCCCCCTTTCCTAACCTAGGTGGTGGGTTCAAGTGCTAGTCTTTCGGATGAGACGAAAAACCTAGGTCTCTTCATGTACACTACATTGGGGTGTGCACGTTAAAGATCCCACGATTGACAAAAGGGTCTTTCCTGGCAAAATTGTATAGGCATAGATAAAAATGTCCACCAAAATACCCGTGTGACTTGGAATAATAGGCCGTGAAAAGTAGGATATGCGCCGAAATGGCTGCGATCTGCTGGCCGATGTGAATGCGTGATGTATTGTGTAAAAAAAATTCCATCTCACACGGCATAAATAAATCCCTGCGCCTTGAATATGTGCGCGATATAAATTGCATAAAATAAAAAATATTTTAAAAAAATTTAAAAAATCCCTGCGCTTAGAACTGTACCCACGGAATACGCGCGATATAAGCCTCATATTGATTGAAGTGCTGACCTTAAAGTGATCACTACACACACACTTACACCCAAGGCAAGGAAAGTAAATGTGCCAATGAAAACAGAAACTGGGGCCTATCGTTGTGCGGTCTGTTGGCTGAACGGTGTATGCCCACAAGACTCCCATTGAATACAGGTGACTGAAACACCCCCTGGGGGTGGGAGGAGCACATACACTACACGCCGAATGAATTCATTGTGACGAGCGACTCACGTATTTGTGGCAGGTGACGTGGCCCCATAGTTCAGAGAATGTTTTGAGGATGGGAAGCTGCAGCAGGACCTCGGCACGATTACAGTCGCCGGCGATGTGGTACATCATGGTCATGATGGCCACGTTCAGCGACTCTGTGTTCTGTGTGTATTGCTCCAACATGCTGCCGTATCTCTGCATGACATCCACTGTGGCGTACCTGTCACACAATATAGATATAACTCTGTGTTGACACACAATACAGATATAACTCCGTGTTGACACACAATAGAGATAAAACTCTGTGTTGACACGCAATATAGATGTAACTCTGTTGACACGCAATATAGATGTAACTCTGTGTTGACACGCAATATAGATGTAACTCAGTGTTGACACGCAATATAGATGCAACTGTGTTGACATGCAATATAGATGTAACTCTGTGTTGACACGCAATATAGATGCAACTCTGTGTTGACACACAATATAGATGTAACTCTGTGTTGACACACAATATAGATGTAACTCTGTGTTGACACACAATATAGATGTAACTCTGTGTTGACACACAATATAGATGTAACTCTGTGTTGACACGCAATATAGATGTAACTCTGTGTTGACACACAATATAGATGTAACTCTGTGTTGACATGCAATATAGATGTAACTCTGTGTTGACACGCAATATAGATGTAACTCTGTGTTGACACGCAATATAGATGTAACTCTGTGTTGACACACAATATAGATAAAACTCTGAGTTGACACGCAATATAGATGTAATTCTGTGTTGACACACAATATAGATGTAGCTCTGTGTTGACACACAATATAGATGTAACTCTGTGTTGACACGCAATATAGATGTAACTCTGTGTTGACACACCATTTGGTATCTTTCTGCGTTGTGTGTAGTGCTCCCACAGGCTGTCGTACCTCTGCATGACATCCACTGTACTCTGTACTCTAACCACTATGCCACTCCAGCTCTCAGAATAAAAAGATATAGCAAATACTACACTCACTGTTTGATGTGCGACAGCATGGTGAAGCGAGGGGGGAGGTAACCCCGGGACACCCAGTCCTCCAGCAGCAGAAGGTAGGTGTGGTTCGTGTGGATAAGGTCACGCAGGTAGACGCCGTCCAGGTAGGGCGACCGCTGCCACCGGATCAACAAGATGAACAGGCGCTGAAGGTCTCCCATTTGGGCCAGGCACTCTGTGCATAATAATGATAATTGTCAGTAAGTACTGGTGTCACATGACTAATGTGAACCAGTTGATTGGCTAATGGCGATGCGCTAAAACTGTTAGCGCACTCCAGCGCTAACTTTTCCACAGAGCGTATTCTTCCGACCTATGCCTAAGCGAGACTGTGCTCTCATCCTCATAATTAATTAATATATAGTCTTTGCCATTAAAAACGCGACAAACGATCTACGGCGGTTTTTATGTTACTTGTTATAGCAAGCACCTGTGGTTTAGACATCGTCAAAAACAAAAAAGTGCACGGAAAACTCATGTCAGAAGACGCGTATAACACGTGGCGTTTAATTCAGTAAAACGTTTCATTCACTCAAAACCCGTGACCTTTATTACTGTCAATGCCACTGTCGGTTGCTTCGGCCACAACTTGTGTTGATTTGAAGCTGTAAGTACCGATAATGGAAAACACGTGCAGTTCTCGACACTATAACCCATTCATAACTCCAGCTGTTTCGTTTCAATTTTGTACTCAATGAAACGCCACGTGTTTTATGTGTCTTCTTGCATGAGTTTTCCGTGCAGGTTTTTTTTGTTTTTGACGAAGTCTAAACCACAGGTGCTTGCTATAACCAGTAACATAAAAACCTCCGTCGATCGTTTGTCGCGTTTTTAATGGCAAAGGCTATATATATATTCTCCACAATACCAAATGACCATAAATTCCCTGCTTCTCAATTAAAGCAGAAGTGGGGTTTTTTTCTGACAGATTGCATGTGCCTGTGCCACTGATCTAAAAATAGAAGCCGCTGTGTTCCATCTCATTTTCGCCGACTTGCATAGATTCTTCTCATATATATGCCGTGTTAGTGGCATGTAGCTTATCATCCATATTACCAAATGATGAGTTAGTATACAATTCCCAGCGGCTAACAGAAAACACAAGTGTTATTCCGATAACGTACCAGCTAGACCAGTGAAGACTGACTCGATCGACTCTGTCATACGTAGCAGACTACACTGAAATACGACTGCATCAGTTCAGTAAATGAATGGTTTCCGAATTATTATTTCAAGGCAAGAACAATCGTAATCGAAAACGTGTAGGGTTCAGAACGTTCTTACCATATATAAGACTTATTACCAGCCTGCCTCATGCGTGCAGACTCAGTGCAGACTGCAGTGGTTCGATTGCCCTAGCCTAGCAGACGACATAAACCCCGCTCAGCAAATTAACATGTTGGGCAAATGTGAACGAAAAAACGATGGGGATATAATACGTGTAGGGTTCAGAGCATTCTTACCGTTCATATTTAGTATCAGACTCCCCGATGAGGGAAGATACAACACGAGAAATATGCCACATTTATTTTGAAAATGTGCTAACCATCGAGTCCTTTGGGGGGGTAGTCAATTCAAGGGGAGTCACTCCGCACAGTCAATCCGTCGAAGCTCGACTGGAGGTTTCGAATCGCAAATAACGAAGAGCACAGTCCTTTCTACGAGTTCAAATGAGGTCTCTCTGAAAGATCATCACTGTTCAGCTTAACGCTACACTGGAATTTACCAACAGAAATTAAAATGCATGTGACGAAAGCACGACACACTTGAGACACCCCACACAAAAGTAGATCTTACTGTACACGACCTGACCACACAGTTATGCCTATTCAAATGCGCGTAGCAAAATGTGCGTTTGGAATCTTTTTTCTATGGCGATACTGACAATATCGTTATTGAAACAATCCCAGTGCACTAAGGGATTTATAGAGCAAATCTCGAAAATAATTATTAAACTCAGCGCTATGCGCTTCGTTCAATAATGAATTTTCTCGATTTGCTCTATAAATCCCTTATTGCACTGGGATGTCTCAATAACTTAAATAATAATAATAAATAACTTTTCTATACCGCGAGTCCCATCAATTGGCTCCAGGCATTTTACAATTTGATTCTAAAACAAACAAGGGACTGGGTGGCCGAGTGGTAACGCACTTGCGCTCGGAAGCGAGAGGTTGCGAGTTCCACCCTGGGTCAGGGCGTTAGCAATTTTCTCCCCCCTTTCCTAACCTAGGTGGTGGGTTCAAGTGCTAGTCTTTCGGATGAGACAAAAAACCGAGGTCCCTTCGTGTACACTACATTGGGGTGTGCACGTTAAAGATCCCACGATTGACAAAAGGGTCTTTCCTGGCAAAATTGTATAGGCATAGATAAAAATGTCCACCAAAATACCCGTGTGACTTGGAATAATAGGCCGTGAAAAGTAGGATATGCGCCAAAATGGCTGCGATCTGCTGGCCGATGTGAATGCGTGATGTATTGTGTAAAAAAATTCCATCTCACACGGCATAAATAAATCGCATAAAAAAAAAAATTAAAAAAAAAATAAATAAATAAATAAAATAAAAAAATAAAAATAAATTAATCCCTGCGCTTAGAACTGTACCCACGGAATACGCGCGATATAAGCCTCATATTGATTGATTGATTGAAGCACAACTTAAACGAGCATACAAAGCATACAAATAACTAAGATAAAACGACAACAACCAAAGCACTAAGCATGACAAAAGATAGTTATCACCGTATTATACGTCATTTGTATTTTGACCAAAACATGACATTTTACACGGATCGAGACAGTTAGTGGTCGAGGTGAACAATGACTGTCGAGATCTGTGTCAAATGTCATATTTTTGTCCACAATGCAAATAGCATTTACATATCAATTTTTGATTTAAGTTAGAAATCTTTTTTGCGATTGAACGCATGGCAACAGGTGCTCTTTTGTAGTCTTAGCCAGCTACTTATATATGACTTCTTGTCGGCCTCTGACGTCACATGACTGACAGAAGGGAAATCCAATGTTCAATCAATCACGGCGGTTCCCCCTTTCACAGATAGCATGATTAAGTTTGCTGCTGGCACCTGCCCACGCAGCCCCTGCCCTGCTTATCTGTTATCACATTCCTGGCCCCGCTGGGGCTTCAGCCTTCTTTGTTCCACTGGCTGGCAGCAGAAAATGAGTCAATTTCCCACGGTTTAATTGCCTTCCTGCCACTGCCTCACAGCAGAACCAGATTTTTTATCTAGTTTATATCTTGAAGAGCCCTGTCTGGAGCACTTTCCATGTGGTTTCGTCTTAAAGACTTTTTGTCTTGTATTAGTTTCTGATCATCAGAGTACATGTACGCTGTGTGTTTCATTTGTGTGGCATTGTGTTGTGACAGGCAAATTTTTCACCCACTGTTCAGCAGAAAAGAAAGGATTGAATCATAGTATTATTACAAGTGACATCACACTCAGTTATTTTGTGCAGCAGTGTGACCTAATATTTCCAGTTTTCTTCTTTGTCTTCATGTGACAGTGTATGTTTGGTATGCAGTGTGTTTCATAATGGAGCATACTGAAACTGAACATCTAATTTGTGTTAATGCATTGTGTAGACTGTGTGGGGAACGCTCTGCAAGAACAAACAAGAAGGTCAAAGCCCATACGACTCACATGCTTGACCTTCTGCTTTACACATTTTTCCTACCAAAATACATGTGACCTTGACCCAAGGTCAAGGTCATCCAAGGTCATGCAACACAAAGCTGTTAATTCAAGACATAGGAAGTACAATGGTGCTTATTGGCTCTTTCTACCATGAGATATGGTCACTTTTAGTGGTTCACTACCTTATTTTGGTCACATTTCATAAGGGTCAAAGTGACCTTGACCTTGATCATATGGGACCAAATGTGTCTCATGATGAAAGCATAACATGTGCCCCACATCATTTTTAAGTTTGAAACAGTTATCTTCCATAGTTCAGGGTCAAGGTCACTTCAAAATATGTATACAATCCAACTTTGAAGAGCTCCTGTGACCTTGACCTTGAAGCAAGGTAAACCAAACTGGTATCAAAAGATGGGGCTTACTTTGCCCTATATATCATATATAGGTGAGGTATTCAATCTCAAAAACTTCAGAGAAAATGGGAAAAATGTGAAAAATAGCTGTTTTTTAGACAACATTTATGGCCCCTGCGACCTTGACCTTGAAGCAAGGTCAAGATGCTATGTATGTTTTTTGGGACCTTGTCATCATACACCATCTTGCCAAATTTGGTACTGATAGACTGAATAGTGTCCAAGAAATATCCAACGTTAAAGTTTTCCGGACGTCCGGACGTCCGGACGGACGGACGGACGGACGACTCGGGTGAGTACATAGACTCACTTTTGCTTCGCATGTGAGTCAAAAAAGATCGACATTGTAATGTGAAACTGTGTGTGGACTATGCGGACAAACTGAAAAACTTTTTTAACATTGATGTATCTTCTGATATTAGTGCAAAACATTCGACCACGTTTTGTCAGAAGTGCTATTCAAAGCTGATTAAATTAAACCGTACGCCTCCTCGGGCTTGGAGGTTTGGAATGGGACTACATGGGGAGCAAGGGGGCGAAGGAACACATGCTACAATTAACACACTGAAAAGGAGAATCTGGGCAATGAAAGACCCCATAAAAAGACTGCGTGTTCTCATGACGGAACATCAGACTCTGGTGTCACCAAAATTCCATGACTTGATGCTGTCCCTGTCAAAGTGCTCCTCAAAAAAGAGTGCTTAATGAAGCATTCATAACTGTTTTTCCTGTATGGTGTAGATATTCATTTTCACAATCCAGATAACCATGACAAAAACTGGATGTATGTACATGTGTACTGTTTATAAACATCTACTGCAGTTATAAAAACCTGCCGTGTGCTGGGAGCTTGGATAGCTCAGTCGGTAGAGCGCGTGGGCTCGTGATCGAAAGGTCGCGGGTTCGAATCCAGCATTGGGCAGTGGGTGTCCATATCATTTATCCCGTTGCCGACCCTGGTTTGCTGGTGTCAGTATAATGTGAACAGCCTTCTTTAAATCTACCCCAAGATACATGGAAGTAAAACTAGCTATAACAACAACAACTGCCGTGTGCTGACATTTTGGAATACTGTTTTCCTACTTGGATACCTGTAAGCGGGCTCAAGAAAAGATACCTCACACACACAAGGTAAAAGTCTTTAAAGTGTCAGCATGAACATCTGTTAACATTAACCTTGCAGATTTGTTTTTAATTTGTTCTGTCTTCAAAAGTTGACCGTGGCGCGATCTGTAGCCACTCAAATACATGTCATTAATTACATTGTGCCGTGTGTACTGTTCTCTGTCTGTCTTCTTTCAGCAGGCTACAGCAGTGGCACACCTACAGCATAGTGGTCATATTTAGTATCGTTTGAAAGTTTATGGTCTTGACTACAAGGCTATGTGTAAATAACACACATGCTGACATCGTAATTCAAGAGAACTAACAAGATAGAAGTGTTTTCAAAACACACAGCTTACTCGCAAGGCAGAGATAGCAGTGCGTAGCTGCCGAGAGGTTGAGCTAGGCCGCACTCTGGCCTGCTAGTAGAAGGGAGCTTTTCTCTTAGCCTTCTACTGCTGAGATGGCTTGTGTGGGTGATGCTATCGCGCGGTTGTACAGTCACTACTGTGTAGCCAGCGCTGAACCGGGGGATGGGGGATTAATTACCGCTGGCGGCCTGGCGCTGAGGAAGGGGTGATAAAGGGGTCAGATTCCGGCTGTGCCTGTGAACTAAACCTAATAGCAGAAACTGCCGTGCAATACATATGTTGTTAACAGACACACCAAGATTTCGTTTGCACAAACTCTCTCTCTCTCCTACAGCACATACTCACTGTGGCAATACATATACACAAACAAGCTTAAGCTCTCTCTCTGAGACACAGATTGTAAGGGAGCTCACTCTGCATTGTGTGGATGTACTCTCGGTTCTCCCCGGTTTCGGTGGTGTGGGTCAGGATGACCTGGAACAGCTGGTTGAGCGAGCACACCACCAGGTGGAGCCTGCAACAGCCAACGCACACTGTAATGTCAGATTTTATCCATGTTTAACCTGCACCATGCTTCCCAGAGCCTGACAAAAGTGCCTGTATCTCTCAACCTTTTTGAGTTATTGACTTCATGTAGTCCTCAAACACCACAGAACCTTCCCATCGACCACTTTTTAAAGGATTATCTTTGTAAACAAACAAATAAACAATGAAGTAATTTGAACTACAGCAGTCCCTCTCATGAACGGACACCCTTGGGCCATAGCAAAACTGTCCATACATTGCAGGTGTCCGGTCACGGGAGGGGTGACCACACCACCCCCTCCCCCATACACTCACACAGACACACAAACAACAGGATTGAGTCTATGCTATTAATCACTTCTTGTGGCTACTAAACAATAAACTCCTAATACTTCTTTAAACGTTCTGTAAAAATGATTTGTATGAAAAGTGTTGAAAAGAAGAGATAAAATAAATCCTCAAGACAGTGAACACACTCACCATGCACTGACATACGAAAGCAGCCACACAAACGCAGCACAGAGGAGCGTGTGCAGATGCTTTGCAAGAATAAGTTTGAAACCCAGTTTAAATAAATAGCAGCAGATAGAGCTGCATGTCATAATCATGTAATTTATTTTCATCCTGTCTGGCTTTATTGACATGCATGCCGATCATGTGGCATGGCAGTGACTTTTCACTCTCCAGCAGTCGGAAATACACTGTACATAACACAGCTCCCACTCTCCCTCACTAATGCCTACCCCAAGCCGTGACAACTGATGCTTGGAAATTGTGTGGAAGAGTACACCTCTCTATTTCTCTCCAATGCTCTTCCTGCTGACATGCAGTGACACCGGACACCCCACAGAGTTTAGCCAGCTACCCCTCCACCCCCCCCCCCCCCCCCCGCCTCCCTCTCTCTCTCACTCCCTCCAGCCATGTACTGTTGGGCTGTGGCCAGAGAGGTCAGCTCCAACTGTTCACTCAGAGCAAAACCAGTTGACTGTGTCCTAACTTTTGACACAGCAAGACAACTGAAGGGTTCACAGATTAGGCAACCGACTCACTGGTCAAGGCTGAGGGGAAACAAGACTGAGTATCTTGTCAATGAAAGAGGTTACACACAGACACACGATGCTGAGAACTGTGGCCGGTTTTTCACTCTCTTTCGTTCAGGACCTTCATCGACTGTGGTTTCTGTTGTTTACGTCCAACAGACAAGATTAAGAATAAAGAGCACAGTGCAGTTTCATGTTGGCATCTTCGCATGTACTCCACTCCTGACCAAAACTACCCCCCCCCCCCCCCCCCTCCTGATGGGTACAGGTGCACTCAAGTTACCAGTGACTGTCGTCACGCCATTGCGGCTGTGATCTTTGCACCAAGAGCCGGACTGCTCTGTTATCGATTTTGTTGTGGTGAAAATGTGACGATGGTCTGTCCGTACATTGGAGGTATGACCTGCTGTTGGGACCGAAAATGAGTGTCCGTGTCCACGTTTTGCAGGTGTCCGTTTAAGGGGGGGAAAATATAGAAGGAAAACACTCCGTGCCGAGCAAATGTGTCCGTACATGTCAGGTGTCCGCTCACGCCGGGGGCCGTACATTGCAGGGACTGCTGTACATAGTCCAGATGATGTCCAGACGACCCATAGGGAAATAAAGATGGTATTTTAGTTTTTACTGTGTTTTAACACATACACACACAAAAATAAAAATATGCTGACTTATTCATCAGTGTGCACAGTGAGAAATGTCCAGCACAACCTACCTGTATCTGACCAGAGGGCAGGGTTCCTGCTTCTTGATCTGAGCGGCCAGCTTTTCACAGTTGCGGTACCCCTGGTACACCAGGAACCCGAACACGTCCAGGTTCAACACGTCTCTGAAACCATCATGCACATTCACGCGTTACTTTTCTCCACATACCTTATATGTATTATGGTGGATAAATTCATAGACATATACACATCTCTCACACCGAAAATAACATGTATTGACCATGTCTGGATAGGGATTAAACTCGCAGTACAAGAGAAACCAAGATCAACTGCAAACACCACAGGTATGCAGGGGGCTGGGTAGCTCAGTCGGTAGAGCACTGGACTTGTGATCATGGTCATGGATTCCAATCCACACTGGGACGGACACGGGTCAACTTTGAGTGCAGACCCAGGGACGGTATCCATGTCCCAACCCTTGTGCAACATGTAGTTAATATGTAAAGCTCGGAGAGCACAGATCCCTGTGGTTCAAGCTATACAAGCTGTCATGATTATTTTTTATTATTATCATTAGCATTATTATAATTATGACTATAACGTGCAAACACCACAGGTAGAAAGCCAAGAAGTGCGGGGTGGCTCACCTGTACTGTGAGAATAGAAGTGAGGGGTGGCTCACCTGTACTGTGAGAATAGAAGTGCGGGGTGGCTCACCTGTACTGTGAGAATAGAAGTGAGGGGTGGCTCACCTGGACTGTGAGAATAGAAGTGAGGGGTGGCTCACCTGTACTGTGAGAATAGAAGTGCGGGTGGCTCACCTGTACTGTGAGAATAGAAGTGAGGGGTGGCTCACCTGGACTGTGAGAATAGAAGTGAGGGGTGGCTCACCTGTACTGTGAGAATTCTATGCGGGCGCGCCTGGCGAAGCTGACGAAGAAACCGACCGTCCACATGAAGAAGGAATCGTCCAGCACTCCGTCATAGCTGGTCATCAAGGCTTTCTGAAAACACAATCACTGGACACCTCTTACACTGTTCACCACCCAACTTGCCAAATGCTCTCTTCCTCTCTCCCAATCTTACACAAATAAATATTGATGTCATCATGGAATTTGGGCGTAACTCGTTCCAGACAGCTTTTCAGGAGAAGGCCAAAACTGATTATTTTTATTATGAAATAGTGTTTATATTTGTACGAGTACTGGGAACAACACTGGTGTTTAGAAAAAAACTCTTACAGTAAGTGAGTCCCATGGGGCGGGGATGTAGCTCAGTCGGTAGCGCGCTGGATTTGTATCCAGTTGGCCGCTGTCAGCGTGAGTTCGTCCCCACGTTCGGCGAGAGATTTATTTCTCAGAGTCAACTTTGTGTGCAGACTCTCCTCGGTGTCCGAACACCCCCGTGTGTACACGCAAGCACAAGACCAAGTGCGCACGAAAAAGATCCTGTAATCCATGTCAGAGTTCGGTGGGTTATAGAAACACGAAAATACCCGGCATGCTTCCTCCGAAAGCGGCGTATGGCTGCCTAAATGGCGGGGTAAAAACGGTCATACACGTAAAAGCCGTGGGAGTTTCAGCCCATGAACGAACAAACAAAAGTGAGTCCCATTGCAGATGATGTCATCAATATATAAATATGTGACCCTCCACCACGAAATGAGTCGCATGTCACCTCGCGCGGTTCTGCGCTAGGCTTGATATAAGTCCGGAGAGTGTCAGGTAACAGTGTGAGGGTCACCTTAGTCACAGGCTTATAACTCAAACATTTTTTGCTCTTTTCCAAAACGGGTTTCACCACTGGATAGAGCATAAAAAACTCTTCATGAAATTGTAAAAATATGAAAATCATGCAAAGGTGACATGCGACTCATACCGTGGTGGAGGGTCACATATCTGATACATCATGGAAAAGTACAGATACATGTACAATCAGTACTTCAGTAACACAATAATGCAGTACCATGTCAAGTAGCATGTACAGCAGACTTTGGCTTTATGTCAGGCAGTCTGACTTACCATGAGGCATCTGGCCAGATTGCTCAGGCCTGAAGTGACGATGTCTGTGGCAAACTTTCGCAGGTACGCTCTGAAATACAATACAAAACAAAGTGTCAGCATTTTTTTTTCTAACAGAATCAAATAGTTTGGCCATTTTCCATAAAAACTACAACACACAGACTGGGAGTGGGACTTACTAGATAAGATAGATATACAAGAATTTGTTTGGTTCTTGCAGGCATATAATCCTCAAACACTGAAATCCAGAAAAAAAAGATGTGCTGATTTCCTCACCTCTACCCCAAACACACACACACAAGCACATTGAGCCCTTGTACCACACAATGTCTCCATCCATTAGACACCACTAACACAACAATTCAAACACAACTTTCTGTCATACTATCCCTCTTAAAACACTGACACATAATAATGTCCCACATAAAAAGTCCCACATAACTTTCTGCCATACTCTGCTCCTAACACACACACACACACACACACACTCATACTCACACAATGATGTCCCCATCCATGAGACAGGACCCGGCGGACAGCTCAGACAGTGCTTTCTCCTCGTCGCTGCTGGTGGCGCCCCCTGTCTCCACGTTGTCCCACACCATGGCCGCGAACTCCTCCACCCCACTGTCATTATCCTCCTCCTTGCCGACCCCCTCCTCTCTCTCCTCGGGTGTCCTCTCTCCCGGTTTGTCTGACTGACTGGAGTTGGGCCTGCCGCTGTCCGTTGACGTGCCTGCCAACTGTCGGCCCACCTTGTCTTCTGTGGCTCTGTGCGTTGTAAGAGCGTGCTCGCTAATACTATCTTCCTGGAGGCTCTTGCCTGTGTCCGATGCCAACAATGCCAACATGTTTTCCTCACCACCGTGGCAGGGTTCTGCTTTTGTCGACGAGACACAAGCTTCGCCTCTCTGTTCCCAGTCTGTGGAATCATCGTCCGTTTGCATGTTGTTTTCCTCCCCCTCTCGGCTGGCACCCCCCTCCTCACCTGGAAAGGCACAGTCTGCCGTGTTCTGTTTAGCTGCCAAAGATGCCGCGGTTTCTCCCAATTCTATGATGGCTTCTCCGATCTGGAGCTGCCTGTGGAAGTTCTGTGAGAGAAACTTGGAGGTCTGAGAAGGGATGAACTCGAAGATGTCCGAGACGCTGTCATCGTCAGACCTGCTCTCACAGTCGTCTCTGTCGTCGTCCTCATCGCAGTCGCCCTCCAGCAGGGCGCCAGCCTGTGCAAACAACCACCTCAGTTATGGTACGCTGAACACACACACTTCAAGGTCGTCACAGTGCAGCCTCAACTTTCACTAAATGCCAGATATGACATCATTAAAGACATTTATGATATCAACAACAACAACAAAAACGCGTCCGGGGATATCATCTGGAAGAATTTGTATGTACATTTTCATGAAGATCTGTCCACTAGTTTTCTCAAAATCACTCTACACACCAGAAAACATTCAGTCAAAACTTGACTAGATCTAAATAGAACGTGCAACAACCAGAAGCCAATTCTTGAAATTACAATAACTTAGTGTGCTCAAAATGTTCCCATGTGAGTGGCTGTGATTAATATTAATTACCTATGCATATCAGAAGAAGCAAAAAATATTCTCAAATGTAAAAAAATGAAATGTCTGACTTCTCTTTTACAAATAGCGATGACATACTACCTTGAAGGAAATGCTGGCTTTTAATGTTGAAGGGCAGACCATCCAGGAGAGAATCCAATACTATTCAGCAAGGCTGTACAACTTGATAAAATAAGGTAACAGATTCCAATACTATTCTGCAATGCTGAAAACTGTAAAGCTTGATAAAATAAAGTACAACTCACGTAGTCTTTGAAGACCAAAGACAGCAGCTGTACATTTGAAACCACCCATTCAGCCTGAAAGAGCAGAGGCAAGAATTACACTTTAAACACATACACACACACACACACACATTATGTACATCTTCACACACACAGAGTCTAAACATGCATGCATACAGATTATATCAACAGAAGGGCCATGTCAATTAATATATTAAAATAATTGTGATCCAGTGCACTGTGTGTGATGAGCCGAAAAAAAAGAAGTCTGTTTGTACCCACGATCAGACAATAAAGTTATATTCTACTGTATTTTACGATATTCAATTTATTGTACTGTATGATATGATGCATTGTGTGATATTGTATCGTATGGTATTATATGATATTGTATTGTATTGTTTGGGTACTGAATTGTATTTGTATTGCATTGTACTGCGTTGCGTTGAACTGTACCGTATTGTACTGTACTGTTAATACTCCTATCAAACATCCAAAGGTGTCAAATACGTGTGCATGAGGATGCTCACCTTCTGTGGGTGGTTGAGCGTCCTCAACACCAGTTTGTCCATCTCGGCCAGGAACAAGGAGCTGCAAACACACACACACACACACGCCAGTTATCTCACTGAGAAACTTTCACCCACATCACAACCATTAACTTCAGCTTCTGCCCTTCTCTTTCTTTCTCTCGCCCCAACAACAATGTCAATCACAATAATCACACTGACCAGGCCTGGAGAAGAGAAACTACCCAACAGAGAGAGACAGTGTGAGAGATAGAAAAATAGCGTGTGTGTGTGCACAAGACAGACCAGACCGACAGAGAAAGAGAGAGAGAGAGAAAGAAAGAGAGGAAAAGAGAGAAAAAGAGAGAGAGAGAGTGCGGGTGTGTATGTGAGTGAATGAGAGAGACATATATGCAGACAGTAACATAGAGGATGTACAACACAGTATGCGCCCTTACCTGAGCATGGACTGAAGCAGGATGGAGGCCTCAGAGGCGTGCGTGTCGTCGTCGCTCCCCGTGTGAAGCAAGTTCCTCAGTAACAGCAGGGCGTGGTTCAACAGCTCGCTGTCTGTTGCTGAGACTGTCTCCCCGCTCTGTACACCAAAAATGCATTCTCTTTTTACTGTCAACCAAAACCATTCTCTTTTTACTGTCAACCAAAACCATTCTCTTTCTACATTGCTATATTGCATTTGTAACTGCACAAGTCCCACTGACAGACATGAGAATAGACAATGGTCAGAGAGGAGTCACTTTTTGCTTCAAAGAAAGTTGTTGTTGCACATGTGATTTATCCCACTGCATTCATTCAGAGCCCAGAGTTACTTCCCTTCACCTATCAACTCTCTATCTCCGATGACTGTCACCTGCACCCTTGCCAAATCAAGGCAAAAGCCACTTTTAATTGTGACTGCTGACCATCAGAAAGTAAGACAGACACAAGTCAACTTTATGTGCAGACTCAGAGATGGTATCCATGTCCCAACCCCCTGTCAGCACAGTGGCATATAAACGACCTCGGTCATTCTGCCATAAGTACAGGTGGCTGGTTACAAGTAAACACGCACACACGTTGGTAGCTCGACTCTTTGTTGCTGCTAGCTTTCCACTGGGAGGAAGCGACCTGAATTTCCTATAAATGGGATAATGATGTAATTAAAAATTAAATGTTTGATAAGCAGACTGTGGGAGAAAACGCTGAGAGGAAGCGCCCCGAATTTCCAAATGAAATCTTTGACAAGTAGACTTTGGGAGAAAACGCTGAGAGGAAGCGACCCGAATTTCCAAATGCAATCTTTGACAAGTAGATTGTGGGAGAAAATGCTGAGAGGAAGCGACCCGAATTTCCAAATGAAATCTTTGACAAGCAGACAGTGGGAGACAATGGCTCACCCTGTTGAGCGCCATCTCCATCCTGTTGGCGAGACTCTTGAAGAAGTCGAGGTCGGTGCAACGCAGCTTGGCAGAGTGGACGAGGGTGTCGATCTCACGCCGACACTGGCTGGCCAGCGGCACGCCCTGCTGGAGGAACACGTCCAAGGGCTGTGTCAGGTTTGCCAGCAGTCTAAAACACACCGCAACAACACATCATCATGCATTTTTTATTTTTGCTGCTGTCCCAACACCTGTTCCTTGTCTCGGTGTACTCTCACACCGTCCCGTCCCAGTATCCACATGCATAATATTTTTAGAGCGCATATATCCAGGCTTAAGCCCTGCCCAGAACGCTGTACCATCATTGGGGGGAAAAGCAACTACATAACGCTATTTACAGTGCATTCACACTTAATCAATACATTGCACCGTAAAGCCTGTTCTTAATATATGCAGTATGCCGCTGTGCACAGGGTTTGGTTCTTAATATGCTTTCACTGTGCTGCTCGCAGTGTTTAGTCATACATGTACATGTATCCCTGAAAGGAATGGTAACCACAACTCATTTCTCTTAGTTCCAGATTGAATTTCACCTTGGCCAAAATGTCTAACACTAACAGGCAGGAATAAACATAGTTTCTTTCATATGCAGAGCCCTACAGCTCACAAGGAGAACCTAACCGAGTTGCTGACAATAATCTATAGTCTGTTTCAGAGACATGTACCAATTTATAACATTGTAAATGGAGTACTTTTTCACATTGGTCGTACACTTGGGTCAGGGACACAGAAATGCCTGCAGATACATTTCCTCTGCACTCTGCATGCATCATGTCCGCTCAAAGCCAACTGCCTGGAAATACTTTCTTTATTTGGTGTTTAACGTCGTTTTCAACCACGAAGGTTATATCGCGACGGGGAAAGGGAGGGGGGGGGGGGGGGGGGGGGGGGGGGGGGAGATGGGATAGAGCCACTTGTTAATTGTTTCTTGTTCACAAAAGCACTAATCAAAAAATTGCTCCAGGGACTTGCAACGTAGTACAATATATGACCTTACTGGGAAAATGCAAGTTTCCAGTACAAAGGACTTAACATTTCTTACATACTGCTTGACTAAAATCTTTACAAACATTGACTATATTCTATACAAGAAACACTTAACAAGGGTAAAAGGAGAAACAGAATCCGTTAGTCGTCTCTTACGACATGCTGGGGAGCATCGGGTAAATTCTTCCCCCTAACCCGCGGGGGGGAGGATTAAAAACAAGCTCTGAAAATTAAAAATATAAAAATTATGATCAAAATTAAATTTCAGAAATCGATTTAAAAACAATTTCATCTTATTCCTTGTCGGTTCCTGATTCCAAAAACATATAGATACATAGCTATTCTGATGGACACGTGGGGGAATTCGGGGGCTGTGATTGGATGGTCTCTTCCGATCATCAAAGCATAATGCTACGGAAGTCGACCATTTTTGCCAATATCCAAAAGCATATTGTCAATAACAAAGATGCATGGTTCCGGTTTACCCATCTGTAGCACACGATGTTTCACTGATCGACAACAGCATACACTGACAACTTGAAATTCTTCTCGGGAATGTTTTTCAGCTTTACAAGTGTCGATAGCATACCCTTTTCTGCTAACTTCCCGATGAAACAGGACTAAATCAATTATTTTCTGTCCCTAAACACCACAAAATTCCCAAGCAAAGTCGAAAGATGTAGTACAAACAGGGGAGTAAAACGGAACAGCCGTTTTTGTGTGCCTGTGAGCTTAGTTCACAGTTGCCGACTGACACAAACTTTCGCATTCCGCTTTTCTTATCTCGTAACTCCACACTAAATACCCCACTTCCCCTCTAAAGTATTGATGTACAACCTGTGGCACTAACATTCATGTAGTCGTTTATAACTGAGGTTAAAAAATTCGCTTCATGACGAGACAAGTATAAATGCCATTCACCCAAACTGAAAACGTCGCTGCCATCTGCTCGCTTTGTACGGATTAGCTGTTCTCTTTTCCTCCCCTTGTTGCATCCTAGTACTTCAGTTGTTTCTAGTTTTCCGTTGATGTTGTGTTTTGGTCTTCTTCATAAGTAGTCTTGTTTAAAAATTTGAAAAACTCAAACTTCTTTTTGTTGTATACGAATGAACTAATAAAAAGCTGTAAAAAAAAGTTGTCAAATCAATTTTTTTTTCAAAGTCAGTGTGGCGCCTGCGCAAAACTAATGCGCATAAGAAACGGCGTCTGCTATCAAAACCTGAGATCAACGCATCAACGCAAAAACTGTCATTTTGTAAGTTTGGAACAACAAATAAAGGTCAGAACAGCTATATAATCGCTATTGTATTTTCAGCGTAGCAATAGGGTCCGACATTTAGACTTGAACAAGTATAATGCGAGTCGTCTTGGACTTGTCGGCATTATACTTGTCTCGTCTAAATATCGGACACTATTGCTTCGCTGAAAACACAATAGCTGTTAATGATATGTTTGGATTAAAAACACGCTCAGAAAGTTAAAACGAAGAGAGGTACAGAAAAGTGTGCTATGCAGCACAGCGAAACCACTACCGCGCTGAACAGGCTCGTCAGTTTCACTCCGTTTTGCACAAGTGGCGGACTACGGTCATTGTGAAAAAATGCAGTGCGTTCAGTTTCATTCTGTGAGTTCCACAGCTTGACTAAATGTAGTAATTTCGCCTTACGCGACTTGTATTGACCTGCTTTTCTCAGATTTTTTGAGGGGATTCCACTGTATCTCAACAATTTGCCTAGAAACACGGAGGCAGAAGCGGTGTAAAGGCCGAGCATGACTCACCTGACGACGCGAGCGAGGATGTCTTCATCCGTGCAGCACATCACCAGAGGCACCAAGTCCTGCAAACACAGCGTCACAGTTGCCTCACAATACACACTTTGCTCACATTAGGCCAAAAAAAAAAATTGTCTGTTTAGGGTAACATGACCAAAAAAAGTAGGGTCGGTAGGTAGGTAGGGTTTTTTTTTTGTGTGTGTGTGTGTGTGTAAATTCACTTCTTATATTTGATGAATACATGTTTCAAAACTAACGTATAAATAAAACAGAGAGAAAGGGAGAGAAAGAAACGCCAAATGTCTCTTTTTAGCATTTTTACCTCTTTTTTTTTTTTGAAATCAAAAAAAAGTTTTTGGGTCGGCGCCAAATCGATAGGGTCGGTCGGGTTACCGTAAACAGACCTATTTTTTTTTTTGGCCTAACGACAACTTAAAAAAAAAATCGTTTCCAATGACAAGACACACAAAAATAGGGTCAGTGGATCGACGACTTTATGATGTTAAGTTTGATTGCACATGTGGCGGTTAATTGGCTGGAGATCGCGCTAGCTTTGTCCCCTAGATGGCGGAGAAGAGTAACCTCCCTTGTAAGGTCTGAAAAATCCTGATTTGTTATTTTTAAATTTTTTTTTTGTTCAGAAGCATAAAAATAAGTTCTATTTTCTGAGCCTCCCCCCTCTTTTTTTCGGAGGGGGGTTGCATGGGATAAAATTAGAAAGCACAGAAAAATTAAGCTTACCTTTTGAACAACTGAATCAAAAGACAACTTGCGACGCTCGTTTCGTAGCTTGGGGTCCTCTCTGGACAGGTTGTCAATAATCTCATCAAGTATCTCTGCAAGCACAATCAAGACAATCATGAGATCATGGCACTGAAAAAAAAAGAGTCTGAAAGCATCCCCCTGACAGTTTTTTGAAAAAAAGGAAGCTCTGAGCAAAGCAGCATCTTTGAATGATGATAGTATCGCTGTGTTCTGCTTGGTTTGACTGGTTTATTAACAGAGTGACTGGTCTCTGTGAGGCCTGAGGGCAGGATTCACTGACTAATTGTATTGATATGGCCAAAAAAAAAATAGGTCTGTTTACGGTAACATAGGGTGAAAAAATAGGGTCGGTAGGTCGGCTTTTTTTTTTCCATTTTTTTTTCTTTTTTTTCTCCCCTCTCTATGATGTTTCACAGTTCATTTCTTCTCATCAATCCCTGTTTTTGCCCAACATAACTATAAACAGTACTTTGAGCTTACCTCCCTTCTGTCGTCTGCTGTTTGAGCGCAAACAGCTCTATTTTGGATGCGGTTTTTTTTTCCAGGCGATCCAAAAAAAAAGATTAGGGTCGGGCCTAAAAACTAGGGTCGGTCGGGTTACCGTAAACAGACCTATTTTTTGGGGGGGCCTATACACTAGTAGAAGCTCCTTTTAAGACCTCGCCCCCTTTGATTGAAATCTGTACTCTTTCAGAGCTTCCGTTTGTAAAGTCTGTAAATTTACCTCCATTTTAAAACTTCCTCCTACCGATTTAGAAAATGTCTACAGTTGAACCCCCCTTTAAAGACCTCAGAAAAATCTGAGAAAATCGGGTCTTTATGTGAGACGATGACTGTCCTTGACATTGTTGCGCGCTGTTTGGGTTGTTTTGCAGGTGAACGCTTCTCAGTCAAACGCAATAAAAGTGAGTCAAGCAAGCGAAGTCATTTCTTGTTTTTTACTTCGCAAAGGTTCCCGCTCGACTGCCAAGATCTTTCACAAGTCTCGCGGTCTCACGTGATCATACAGGCACACGCATCTTATTAGTGCAATGCGCAAAACAACCCAAACAGCGCGCAACAATGTCATGGACAGTCATCGTCTCACATTAACAAGGAGGGAGTCTTAAAGTGGTGGCAAATTTACAGAGGTTATGCACAAAAAGTCTGAGAAACCAAGGTCTTTAAAGGGAGGGAGTCTTAAATTGGTGGGTCTTAAAATAGGGGTTCCACTGTACTATTGCCGTTAGAGAACACTCCATCCTTGACCCAGTTGCCTCCCCTGAACCTTTGCACTTATAAGGACATCAGGAGAGCATACATGTAACCCATTATTGATTTTCTCAAAATAACCATTCCCAGAATGCAGCAAGAACATGAACTTGAAGCCGCACAACTGCGCAGTAGCCTTTTCTTTTTTTGGACCATTCAAGATGCAGTTTTTATTACTTATGAAAAGGGTTTTGTTTTGGTTAGACTGCAAATTTGTTTTAAAAAGAAATTTATATCTTGCAGTTTTGTGACTGCATGTCTACTCACCATATTCACTTTTGTATGATTTTGCGTACCTTTATGCTGACCTATTGTTTTGCTTAAATCTTACAGAACTTTACATTATATTTTCCCTTGCAAGGAGAATTAAAAATGGCGGGTATGACCATACTCTGCAACCACAAACAATACAAATCAGTAATAACGAATGTACAATTTCAGATATGTGCAGGCTGTTAGGTGATGACTGGCTATTCATAATTGGGGGGAATATTAATCTGAACTGAACACAATACAGCTTCAAGAACTTTAAACTGTTCCATTGTGATATGGTACCTCTGTTTGAAGACTTCCTGAGAAAAATTAAGTCTTAACAGGAGTCTTGAATTATTGGTAAACTGACAGATTTTAGGCAAACAACAACAGACAGTCTTAGAAGGGAGGGAGTATTCAAATGGAGGGTCTTTATACAGTTTTAAATTTAACTGCGTCTCTCTCGCCTCCACTTCACCCCAAAGACATGAGACAGACATTAATAAAAAGTTTTGAACCTTCACCATGAAGAGACAAACGAAGCTTAACAAAGAAAATAATAATTAACAGCACCTTTTATGTTATCAAACCCTGGTATTAAAAAAATGATGGACAGAAGTGAACTAGAAAAGAATCGACTTGATTTAGTGTATGTGTGTGCTCTGTTATTGTACATCGCCGTGAGCTCTTGTGAGAAGGGGCGATTAAATAAGTCAAATGTTCATTATTATTATCATTATTATTAAATTAAAGAGAACTGTTGTCATCTCACCTTCACAGTCATCGGAAGGCACGTAGATGTCGCCCACAAAGCAGCCCAGACCGCCGGCCCCAGAGCCTCCCGGCTCCATAATATTCCACTCCATCTTGGCTTGAATTTGTGGTTTATACGCTAATAACAATCTCCTGCTACTCAACTTTCACTGCCAGCTGATAAATATCAGTTGTTTTTATTCAAGTGGAATTGTGAGGGGTAGAGCTCTGATTCAATGAATTTCGCAAATAAGATTCTTCTCTCTTTTTTTTATTCAATCTGTCAGTAATTATATGTCTCTTCTTTCTCAGGAAATGGTGAAGACACTTGTAGCAGCTGTCGCTTATGTCACCCTACCACAGCATTTAGACAAGATGAGGGAAACCAGATAGGCATCGTTAGGAGTAAAGAGGTATGCAAAGTAGCGAGCCATAAGCTCAGAGTGATAGTGATTGTGGTAAATAATCTCCTGGTCCAGATTCTGTCGAATTAGAACTGCATGTGGATTCAAGTTTGCCAATCTGAAAATAACAGAAAAGTCAGTCTTAGCAAAGTTGTAACATTCCAATCTGTGTGCACAATGCATTGTTGATCTACCAACGGTGGCTCCCGAATTGCCACTCTTAGTCTTACACATTTCACCTATTACTAGTATTAGTATCTCTTGACAGATTAGTAAGAAGTGAGATAATTATGTTGTACGTTGTCTTCAGAATTATATATAAACTGGAATGAGGACCACTCCAGTCCCAATATGATCTTTTAATCTTATAAAACATAATACTAACATCTCATTGATACTCAAACTGGTTAGATCTGACCTTTGCGGAATGTGCCAGATCTATATAACATACATTTTTATAAGTCCATATTTTTGCAGGAATTTGTTCTTGCTGATAGGATAATATCCATAATTAGCCATCACAGTACATATATATACTATGTCTGTAACGAAATACGTATTGTAGCCGAAATACTGTATTGTAGCTAAAATACTTCCATTGCACATTTTGACCTGCCTCAAGAAAAAAATACTTAGTACCTGTGCACTAGTGGTGCTCAGTAGTACTAGAAGTAGTCCACAAACATGTACAATATATACTCTTCCAATGTTGTCATTTTCTTTTGTTGCTTTGGGCAAAGACATGGCCGATGTTGATTAAGTAAAAGTCTAGCACTTCAATAGTAATAGTATTGTTGTACAAAATTCGTACCACTGACCTTAACTTGGGTACAAGTAAACTAAACCTTGTATTCCATCAATCCATGATCAGTTGCAGTACTTTTATCATCACACTCACAGCAAAGCGGAGCGTGTATCATCAATTACTTACGCGGTTTTCATTCACACAGACATAGACATTTACCTCCAAGGTCTAACAAGATATTTATCTGTTGTCTGCTTCCCCCAAATCCGCATCATATGCCTGGTAGCGTTGTGTCCATTACCGAAATTGCCGATACTAGACTGATGGACATGTAACCAACTTCAAGTTCAGGGTCACTGGTGGAAGTAAAAAAACAGCTTGGAGACACCACAGTCAATTTTTCACCAGAAAAAAATTAGGTTTTTTTCTGAAAGCCAGCAATGATGAACTTTCGCTTGCTTATCTTATAAACTCTGCTCTGGAATGAATGGCTAGCAACAAAAAGGTGCATGTGTGGTTTCACTTACCGTTCGATCACAGACGCACAAGTCTTCACCACTGGCTGGCAAAGTCAGTGTTATGAAAGTATGCGCATGCGCGTCAAAGTTATTTTCATCTGCCTCTTCATGTCGTCACGCACTCCTTTCTATTTCGTGTTGCTTTTTATTTCTTGTAACTTTCTTGAAAAATACGATCATAAACGGAAAAAATTCCTTTGATTAGTGTGTTGGTGTTCATCTACTCAATACACGGACATGATGGGTAGTTTATTAGATGAGCAGCGCCACGTGAAGTTAGGATAACACGTGCTGAGGTCTCACGTTTTCATGAACACTGAGGTCTGAGCGGTCTGAGCATTACATATAACTACCCCGGCCTGAGCTATCACGGATTCACAGAGCAGACGGAAAGGATTCCAATACATATTATGTAATTTATATATAATTATATAATATAACAAGTCGAGTAAAGCAAAATTTATACATAAATGTTAACTCGATCTAAATATAAGCCTAGGTCCCTGTTAAAACCGTGGCTACGGAATGAACTGCGACTGGCAGCACCGGCTCAACCAAGATACTATTTATAGTTATGCATTATATAGGCCTACGTTGGTTGGTTAGGGTAGAAAACCTCTGATTTACATTAGTAAATATATTAGGCCCAAAAAAAAAAAGGTCTGTTTACGGTAACATAGGCCCAAAAAATAGGGTCGGTAGGTCGGGATTTTTTTTTTTTCCAAAAAACCATATTTTTACGTTATTTTGCCAAAAAAACAAGATTTCTTTTTTTTTTTTTTTTTTTTCCCAAATGCCAAAAAAAAAGTCTAGGGTCGCGCGAAAAAACTAGGGTCGGTCGGGTTACCGTAAACAGACCTATTTTTTTTTTGGCCTTAGGTTCAGCATGGTGACCGAAACTGACCCCGCCGACCAAAAAAACCCGGCCGGGTAACACGTGCAAGCCCAAAAGTAAAACGACTAATTTGAATACAACGCCGGAAGTTTTATTGACGGCTTGGAGTCAGTTTTCCATTCAACTGATTTAATGTACACACGGCGTTATATGGTTTTGGACTTCAGGATATCAGTGCTAAACTTGAGAACACCGTAATGCAATAATTTTTAAATCTCAGTCAGTGCAAGTGAAAAATCGAATCGATTTACGGTCAGTGTAAATCAGTATAGGTCCCTGGTCATATCATTGATGAGCAAACTTAACTAATTCAATTAATTCCCTTTAAGCGTCTGTGCTGAAATGCAATCATATCAGTGGTCATGTCGGGACTGATTCAAAGAAGTGTTTGACCAAATTCGTCAACCAATTTGATTGAAACTCCCGCACGGCCGGTCAGTTGAATGATACATGATGAGGGCGTGACCGTGACTGACAGTGCCGGGCCGCCTTAACTCCGACACTGAGTTTTGTAAACAAAAATTGGATATGACGTCATGTCACTGATCAAAGACATCTCCCCCCCCCCCCCCCCCCCGGCCATAATAAAAAGAAAAAGAAACAGGAAGGGGGGGGGGGGGGGGGGGGACTGAGGGGGTGTCATCTTGAAGAATCTGTATCATTGTCAGAGTAAGTTTCATGGAGATCTGGGGCAGTACGTAGTTCAGTTTCTCGGAATCGTGACTCACTGACACACACACACACAGACACGCACTGACACACACACGTGACACACACACACACACTGGTACACACACACACAGGCACACACACACACACACTGACACACACACACTGCACACACACTGACACACACACACGGCACAGCGGACACACAGACACACATGCAGTCACACTGACTCGACACACAGACACACACACACACTGGCACACACACACACAGGCACACCAACACACACACACACAAATTGTGACACACACTGACACACGCACGGCACCGTCACACACACACTCTCTCCCGGGGTCACACCGGCACACATACAACACACACACACACACACACACACACAACACTGACTACAACATAGTCACACTCACACACGCACACAAAAACACCGCCACCATCGTCTCGATCAGCCTGGTCTATCTGAAAGTTGTGCACGTTCGGTCGCATAGCTGGGTCATTTTCCATGAAAATAAAACAGGTGAATCCTTGAAAACAGAATATCCCTTAGATAGGGTGTAGACTTGAAAAGAAAGGTATATCTTAGTTTTTATTTTATCAGTTATAGCACAGAAATGTACGTTTGCCCAGTGTCATTTCCATCCCTACCGGCACGGTTGGCCTAGTGGTAAGGCGTCCGCCCCGTGATCGGGAGGTCGTGGGTTCGAACCCCGGCCGGGTCATACCTAAGACTTTAAAATTGGCAATCTAGTGGCTGCTCCGCCTGGCGTCTGGCATTATGGGGTTAGTGCTAGGACTGGTTGGTCCGGTGTCAGAATAATGTGACTGGGTGAGATATGAAGCCTGTGCTGCGACTTCTGTCTTGTGTGTGGCGCACGTTATATGTCAAAGCAGCACCGCCCTGATATGGCCCTTCGTAGTCGGCTGGGCGTTAAGGCCTAAAAAAAAAATAGGTGTGGTTACGGTAACCCGACCTACCCTATTTTTAGGGGCCGATCCTATAACTTTTTATTACATTTGTCAAAAAAACAAAAAAACGAGTGCAGAAAACGCAATGAAAACGAAAGCGCCCGTGTCGCACACTTATTTCCCTGTCAAGTAGGTTTAATTTGTACACATTAGAAAAAGAAGTTAAAAAAAAAAAAAGTGATTGCCTACCTACCTACCCTATTTTTTTTGGCTATGTTACCGTAGCCACACCTATTTTTTTTTTGGCCTTAGCAAACAAACAAACAAACAAACAAACAAACAAACAAACAAACAAACAAACAAACAAACAAACAAACAAACAAACAAATTTCCATCCCTTCTTGCGGTAGGCCTATTTATGGTGACTCGATCTAATGGCGAAGGTAAACTGTTGCAAGATTGCCTATCATGCTGTGTGTCACAACCATAATTATGAGAATAAATGTTAGTTCTCAATCCAAAGTGTTTCAGTGTTTGCTTTTGCAGTGAAAAGTGTTACGCATGTAACGACGGGTGACACGTTGGTTTCAAGTTTTTAAGCTGTCCCTATACTCATACAGCCACAGTTCAGTTGTTGGACCTCCATGAAATTCTGCTTGATTACTCCTAATTATTCAATGTGTATTTGGGAAATAATCAGTTCAGTTTTGGTGCTCATGATTGCACTTAAGTAGAGCGAGTCTTTTGTCACACCAAAACATGCGTTATGCCGCTCCAAACAGCTTTTGTATTACCGGCCTGTGTGTTAGAATAGGATGTATGCGGAACATAAATAGCCATATTTGTATTAGCTTGAAGATGGGGTTGTTGTTCTTACGCCTCTGATTCCCCCCCCCCCCCCACACACACACACACACACCCACGACTGTGACGAGCAGCAAAGACGAATCTCAGACTGAGTTTGTCCCTGACACTGTGCTTTAGGCCAAAAAAAAAAAAATGTCTGTTTAGGGTAACCCGACCGACCCTATCGATTTGGCGCCGACCCAAAAACTTTTTTTTGATTTCAAAAAAAAAAAGAAAAAAAAGAGGTAAAAATGCTAAAAAGAGACATTTGGCGTTTCTTTCTCTCCCTTTCTCTCTGTTTTATTTATACGTTAGTTTTGAAACATGTATTCATCAAATATAAGAAGTGAATATTCAGCCAACATAGCATTTACACACACACAAAAAAAAAAAAAAAAAAAAACTTTACCTACCTACCGACCCTACTTTTTTTGGTCATGTTACCCTAAACAGACAATTTTTTTTTTTTGGCCTTATCATAGTCTCCCACACCGCGTCGCCTCACGCGGGAGACATTCATTTCACCGGTCTAAAGACAAAGCTTTAAAATAAAATAAAAAGGAAAATACAAAAAAAAACAACTAAAAACAGAGATGAAAGGGATGCCGGCGATGCGGGTTGACACTGCTGGAGATAGCGGCGGCGCGTCATCAGGGCAGTGTTGCTATGGTAACGTCTAGCACTTTTAGCCCTCCTGAGCGGCAGAGTTGTTCACTTTGCCTCCAGTCTCGAGCTCTCTAAGCTTATATATAACCTTTTGTTTTGGAGTGGGGAGAACTTCGGGACACAGATATATGCGGGCGCTTATTCAAAGATGCGAAGACCATCTTGAGGACCTCCGTCGATCCACACTGAATACACACACACGCGAACGCGCACGCACGCACGCACAAATAAAATCACACACGCACGAACACAAAAACTGAACACACACACACACGTACGCACGCACAAACATTCACACACATACACACATACACACACACATATACACACACAAACACATATTAGGCCCCCCAAAAAATCTGTTTACGGTATCCCGACAGACCCTATTTTTTCGCGCGACCCTAGACTGTTTTTTGGCATTTGGGGAAAAAAAAAGTATAACAAAAAAGTATAACAAAAAAGTCTTTGTTTTTTGGCAAAATAACTTAAAAATATGTTTTTTTCAAAAACAATTTTTTTTTAAATCCCGACCTACCGACCCTATTTTTTTGCCTATGTTACCGTAAACAGACTATTTTTTTTGGGGGGGGGGCCTTATACACGCGCGCACGCAATCACGCACGCACGCACGAATGCACACACTGTAACACACACTGCGACACACACTGGCACACACACACACACGCACGCACGCACAGAAACTTGATGAGAAACCGTGAGAGAGAGAGAGACAGACAGACAGAGAAACTGAAACAGAGAAAGATCACCCTCCAGGCTTTATGTATAGACTGATCAGAAGAACAGAAACGGACAGATTGTTCTTGGACTCTGACATTTTGGCCAAGGATGGTCATAGTCACTCGAAACCCACGTTTTCAGCTTTAAGGTTAAAGGCCCGGCAACAGCCGCTGGCATGTGGGCGAGACAGAATGTCACTATCTGTGGCAGGGCTGGACCTAGTTTGGGTTCCGGAAGCTCCCCCCCCCCCTTTTTGTTTTGGTGTAAATGAACATTTTTTTTCTCAAGGAGTGACCCCAAATACCCCTTTTGTATGCTACATTTCAAAAGCATCTTGGGGTCATATATTACAAAACGAGTATGTGTTTTTGACTTTGATGTGATTTGACACGTTCGCCGATTTGTCAAGGCCAGCCCCTGTAGGCCTACCCTTGCTTTATAGTTTTGGAAGTCACTCTCTCTCCCACGCCCTTGAGAGCCTTGTGTTGTTTTGTGCCTGCACTATGTCCGGTGTTACAGACGTTGCGTAGTGAACTTCTGTGACCTTCCATTGTCACAATCCGGCGTTAGGGCTGTGACACACGTTCTTTCAAATAAAGTTCAAATTAAAGGCACAGTAAGCCTCCCGTAAACCACGCACACACACGCGCGCAGTCAATAACACACACACACACACACACACCGTTATGATCGTATCAACCTTGATGTGTTTCTGACACTGAAACCTGGAAGGTAAGTTGTACATCATGCGATAGGCTCCAAGCCAGCTAGGCCTACCGTGCACCCCCCTCAGGATCCAGCTTCATTAGGCTAGAGATATTCATTGGGGTCTACTGAACACGTTTTAACAAGTTCGCCACGAAAAAACTCATTCCCACTACTACTTATGCCCCTTTGTTTAAGGGTACCCCCTCGAACGCAAAATTTATCTGTGCAATCACAACAATGCACAGCTGCAATGAATGAACAGAGAACCACTTTTTTAAAATCAAAACAGTTAAGTTGATCATTAATCTTGTAAAAAATACCTGTTACAGTGTTGAATGTTTGATAGGTTGGCTGTAGTGATGCTTGATAGGCGCGAACCGTCATTTTCACAGTGCGCAAAGCTTGTCAACTTTGATGAGTAAAAGGTTTTAACAAATTTGTGTTTTCTGTTTCACTGGTTAGAAACTACAACGCCTTAGGATAATTTCAAGCCCCATTTGGAATTCCTGAGAGGATTTGTTGCGACACCAGATGAGATATTTCTCCCCTACCCCCTAAACGTGAAATTTTACAAAAATGTCAAAACACTTTTTTCATCAAATATTCATTATAACTTCTCACTCTTTTCTAATTAAATAACAAAAGTAATCACATTGGCGACCAAAATAGTTCATTTGTTTATCTTTTAACAGAACTACAACATTATTATTCTCTTCTCAAGACTGAAATGTAAAAAATAAAACAAAATGTTCAGATATAGACAACTATTCTAACTGTCGCTTAAATATAGTGCTCTTGCTTCATAGTTTCTATATTAAAGGTAGATTAACATAAGAAAGACAATCTAAGAACTAATGTTTCTTCTTGTAAGTGCAGAATGTTTGCTCATAAATGCAAATGTCTCATGAATCAATTTCAGCTTTATAGAAACAACATAAAAAAGTAATTGCGAAGAACTATGTCACTATTTCTTTTAAAAAAAACACCCAACACACACACACACACACACACACACACACACACACACACACACACACACACACACACACACACGCACACACACACACACACACACAAATTATTAATTGCAAAGAACTATGTCACTATTTCTTTAAAAAAAAAACACCCAACACACACACACACACACACAAACACACACACACACACACACACACACACACACACACACACACACACACACACACACACACACACACACACACACACACACAATCTTAGACTGTTTTTGGAGCAAGAAACTGAGTCAAGTTCACAGGACAAGTTCGTCCGATTCACAGTCAGATTCAGATTCAAGTGAATCGTCCAGTCCATTTAGGAACAGTGGTGCCCCCTTCTCCTTCCTCGTGAACCTCAGTGAGCAGGCTATTAATAACTGTCAGTGAGAGAACCAACTCTTTATTTTCTTCAGTCCAAAGAGGCTCAAGGATTCCATTGTTCAGCATCCTTCCATGACCATCAGTGGGGTTGGGAATCTCTGGGAGTAGCAGGTGAGCGCGCTTCCATGTGGCTGTCTGGTAGTTGGCCCTTCTTGCATGTTGTTTGAGGCTCTTGTGACATAGACGGCGCTGACTGATTCACAGCCAGTAAAGGCGAGGAGAGAAAGCAAGAGAGAAAAGTGAGGTCGCGGGAGTTCTTCTGCAAGGGCAGCGATAGCAAACGTTTCCTATTTGCTTTGCCCGTGTCAAAGAGCAATGTGAATTCTGCTTGCTGGCCAGCATAATGCAAGAGAATGAACACGTCGCTGTCTGGGCTCTTTACTTTGATAGTCTGGTAGCCTTTTTGAAGGCCATACTGACAGTACACGATCATTCTTGAGTCCGTTTTTTCTTGGCTGGATGTCAGATCATTTAGTAGTTCCCTTTCTGTCTTGATGCCACCAGATGACGTGAGCTGACCAGAACAACATTCCTTCTTTTGAGTGTGTCTGCCATGGCGGGGACGGCTCCAAACCTCCAACAGAAAGTTTATGAATTGCGACTTCTTTTCGTCATTTGACAAGAAGGCTGTCTCCAGAAATATTTTGTTTTCACCAGAACCCCTCATCTGTGCTCAAGACGAAATCTGTTGTCTTTGCAAGAACTCAAAGACTTGCAAGCAGATCTGTCGAAAACTTGTTGGTACCAGAGCCTTCACAAAGGCTACAAGACCGTCAAATAAAGAGCCCAGACAGCGACGTGTTCTTCATTCTCTTGCATTAGGCTGGCCAGCAAGGAGAAATCACATGGTTCTTTGACACGGGCAAAGCAAATAGGAAATGCTCAACATCGCTACCCTTGCAGAAGAACTAACGCGACCTCACTGTTCTGTCTTGCTTTCTCTCTTCGCCTTTACTGGCTGTGGCCTGTGACTCAGTCTGCGCCTTCTAGGAAAATGGAAAGCTATCCGGTCACAATCCTGTAGCAGAAACCCAAGTTTGTGAAAACGTTCAGAAGAATGGGTGAATCATGGGAGATGAAGAAATAGCTGCTGGATGTGCTGTAGTTCAAATGCTCAATCTACGGTGTCACAGTGTCGATGCAGTACGCCACCATTATGGTGGTGGAGAAACGTGACTCAGGTGGAGTCATTCGAGCGGATCTGAACATTGACCTCGCCACATTTCCGCAGAAGCAGCTTCACTCAGCAGGGGGGGGGGGGGGGGGGGGGGGGGGGCAGCACTGGTTTCCACTCAAAACAATATCCGGATTTTTGTGAAAGTTGAGGAGAAAGTTGAGGGTTGATACCCTCATTTGTTGATCAAAAGACCATCAAATAAAGAGCCCAGAGAGCGACGTGTTCTTCATTCTCTTGCATTATGCTGGCCGGCTAGGAGAAATCACATTGCCACAATGGTCATGGAAGGATGCTGAACAATAGAATCCGTGAGCCTCTTTGGACTGAAGAAAATGAAGAGTTGGTTCTCTCACAGACAATTATTGATAGCCTGCTCAATGAGGTTCACAAGGAAGGAGAGAAGGAGGAAGAGGCACCACTGTTCTTGGAAATTCTGTGCTATGACTTGTTCATGTTATTTCTATAAAGCTGAAATTGATTCATAACAAATGTGCATTTATGAGCAAACATTCTGCACTTATAATGAAGAAACATTAGTTCTTAGATTGTCTTTCTTGTGTTAATATATCTGTAATATGGAAACTATAAAGCAAGAGCATTATATGTAAGGGACAGTTAGAGTAGATGAGCCTATGTGGACTGAAGAAAATGAAGAGTTGGTTCTCTCACTGACAGTTATTGATAGCCTGCTCACTGAGGTTCACGAGGAAGGAGAGAAGGAGAAGGAGGCACCACTGTTCCTAAATGGACTGGACGATTCACTTGAATCTGAATCTGACTGTGAATCGGACTAACTTGTCCTGTGAGCTTGACTTTCTTGCTCCAAAAACAGTCTAAGATTGATTGTGTGTGTGTGTGTGTGTGTATGTGTGTGTGTGTGTGTGTGTGTGTGTGTGTGTGTGTGTATATATATATATATATGTGTGTGTGTGTGTGTGTGTGTGTATATTTGTGTGTGTGTATATTTGTGTGTGTGTGTGTGTGTGTGTGTGTGTTTGAAAGAAAAAGTTGACATAGTTCTTTGCAATTACTTTTTTATGTTATTTCTATAAAGCTGAAATTGATTCAAAAGACATTTGCATTTATGAGCAAACATTCTGCACTTACATGAAGAATCATTAGTTCTTAGATTGTCTTTCTTATGTTAATCTACCTTTAAATGTTTAATCATGGAAACAAAGAAGCAAGAGCATTATATGAAAGGGACAGTTAGAATAGATGTCTATATCTCAACATTTTGTTTTATTTTTTACATATCAGTCTTGAGAAGATTATAATAATGTTGTAGTTCTATTAAAAGATGGACAAAGGAACTATTTTGGTCGCTAATGTGATTACTTTTGTTATTTGATTGGAAAACAGTGAGAAGTTATAATAAAAATTTGATGAAAAAAGTTGTTTGACATTTTTCTAAAATTTCACGTTTAGGGGGTAGGGGAGAAATATCTCATCTGGTGTCGCAACAAATCCTCTCAGGAATTCCAAATGGGGCTTGAAATTATCCTAAGGCATTGTAGTTTCTAAACAATGAAACAGAAAACCCAAATTTGTTAAAACCTTTTACTCATCAAAGTTGACAAGCTTTGCGCACTGTGAAAATGACGGTTCGCGATCAAGCATCACTACAGCCAACCTATCAAGCATTGAACAATGTAACAGGTATTTTTTACAAGATTAATGATCAACTTAATTGTTTTGATTTAAAAAAAAGTGGTTCTCTGTTCATTCATTGCAACTGTGCATTGTTGTGATTGCACAGATAAATTTTGCGTTCGAGGGGGTACCCTTAAACAAAGGGGCATAAGTAGTAGTGGGAATGAGTTTTTTCGTGGCGAACTTGTTAAAACGTGTTCAGTAGACCCCAATGAATATCTCTAGCCTAATGAAGCTGGATCCTGAGGGGGGTGCACGGTAGGCCTAGCTGGCTTGGAGCCTGTTGTACATCATGCGATGATTATGCATTGGGTTTTTTTCCGCAAAAGCATAACGCGAACAAACCGGATTAAACCGGTGAAAGCTCCAGCTGCTTTGATGTCATTTGGTTACCGTGGAAACGTGACAAAGTGAATCCGATCACCGCAGGACCGAGATTTCAAACAAGGCAAAGCTTTATATGGCCGGGTTGTATGTAATTTAGCGCTGGGCGGTTCAGGCATCGACTGGTCTCTAGTTATGAATCGATACTGACTGTGGCAGCACGGAGGCGTCAGTTTAATTGAATTAGTCTTATCAAGTTACGCGCAACTGATTTGTTTTAACAATAAGAATAATGGTATATAACAAGAAATGGGGTTGATCAGAGCGGATCAGATGCAGAGACTCAGTGATGGTGCAGAACAATGAGGGGAAGGGGTCACGTGACTGTTTTCGGCTGCATAAAAAGTAGCAGCTAAATGCACGAGCAGCTGTGTCCGTGCCAGTATGTGAATACTAAGAATTAAAGGTGTGCTTGTGGTCATACTTAGTGTCCACAATAGATATAAGCTCTTTATCGTTGCCGGAGCTGATTTGTCAGTATACTGTACTCACTTCCAAGTAAACGGAGATGAGGCGTGGTTGACATCTCCCTGACTTCTGGACAGTGATCTGTACTGTTTCACACACACACATACACACACACACACACACACACACACACACACACACACACACACACACACACACACACACACACACACACACACACACACAAACAACCTCTGTTCGACCTTCCTTCCACAAATTTATGTTACACAATGACCGAGATAAAAAAAAAAAAATTCTCTCACCAATGAAATCCTTCAAAAAAAGTATGTTTCACAATGACTGAGAAAAAGAAATGATTCCTTTTCCAGTGAAATTGGTCATATATATAAGCCAGTAGGCCTACTCATTTAGCGCCTGACGCAGCCTCTAGGCAGAACCTGAGAAGCTCAAGACTCACGGTCAACGTAAACTGATTTTTGGCCGCTGACCTTAAAATCCTGCAAGATGCGATGTTTCCAAATGTTAGTGACGTCTTTCGCCACCGACATGTAACACTGATACTATTATTATTCTTGCCCTTTATCGATTGCCCCACATAACAAAATGGCAGTTAGCTTGGCGAGGATGAAGGTTGTTTTCCGCGCTGGCAGAAACCTGACACCACGAAAACGTGAAGGTTATATAAATCGAACATAGCTCACTAAAGTCATATTATGTACTCGGAAAGCTTCATCAAGAACGCAGAATTGATTTTTTCTGAGTTTTTTTTTAGCCGTAAGCGCCATGTTTATCGGAGCAGGAAACTCTTCCAGAGTGAGGCCCCTTTGTTGGTTTCACTGCGGCCGCATTGTGAACAGCAGTTATGAGAAATTCGAAATGTGAAATGGCGCTTACGGCTAAAAAAAAAACTCAGAAAAAATCAATTCTGCGTTCTTGATAGCAGTTTCGTCCAGACTGGACTCCAGCTTTTGCTTTTCTTATTTTTCTCTATCGTCCAAGCCCATAAAATCGAACAAGGCGGATTGCGTTTGGATTTCCCTCTTTCAGATGACTGAGATTGCCCCCCTTGGATCGTTCCGTGTCAAGGCCAGTTACACGGTACTGGCCGTGTGTTCAAGATGGGAAAGCTTCTGCGCGGCATCGCGTTGAACTTCCTCGTTTGAAGGTCAAGTTCACCCGAAATATTAAAAAAAAAAAAAATTTTCCACTAGCGAAAGTAGTGACGTTTTTGCCGCCACGGTATTGTAAGTACAATCTTTATTTTTGTCAAATCAGAACAACACAGCAATTTCTTCAGCACCTTTGTGGAATAGACGATGTTTGGAAATAACTATGCCAGGATTTCCAAGCGTTCTTGAAGAGTTGCGCCCCACTTTAGTGAGTCAAACAATAACACGTGGTCGACCAGTGAAAATCAGCAATCGCAGCGAATAACTGACTCCGATGTGTATGTCAGTTATGCAGTTTCTATTCGATATGACGCCTTTTTTTCTCGAAATCCTGCACATCGGAGCCACGATTCACTGGCTATGGCCTGCAGTGATCGCTTAGCACGCAGTCCGTTTCCCAAACTGACGTGACCCCAAGCGAAACCCACGTGACCTCAGCCGGGCAAAACATGTTGTCGGCGATCACTCGGGGAAAGCGCTCATTGTCGCAACAAATCGTAAACTACTATGTCCCGTTTACATTATCTTTGGAAAGAAATGACGCCATATCTAGCGGTCACTGCAACAAATACACATCGGAGTCAGTTATTCGCTGCGATTGCTGGTTTTCACTGGTCGACCACGTGCCAAGTTAATATTTGACTCACTAAAGTGGGGCACAACTCTTCCAAAACCGTCTTGGAAATCATGACAGAGTTATGCACGAGGATGTATGCACGTGAGTGATATTTGTAAATGTGTAT
>NC_090257.1:8071769-8081769 GCF_037325665.1 Littorina saxatilis | reverse complement strand
CAGTCCGGCTGTTTTTGTTGTTGTATGTGTCTAAGGGCAGAGATGATCTTATTTTACGTAACAGCTTTTCCAGGTCAGAGTGAGCACAATCGTTTACATGGGAAAGACTATGCCTATATACGTGGGTTTTCATTATTCAATTGCAGGAAACCAACAGCACACCGAATAGTTTCTAAGCTATTGCAGTATTTATTTCCCTTTCTCTAGTCTCAGAAATGTAACAAATACCAGGGCATACTTTCGTAATCGTATGTGAATTTTCAAACAGATTAGCATAAAACAAAGTCTATGTATTCTTGTGTTTTGCTTCTGCAAGCTGTATCATTTCCTCGTACTATCTGATTTTGTTATCTTGCAGGTGTGTTTTCTTTACCGCAAGCATATTTACGTACAATGGGAAAATTAAAGACATACACCAGCCCACAGTGCAGAACAGAATATGAACAAGGTATGTAGCGTTGGATGCGATTATCAGATTAAGTTGTCTTCTTCTGCATTATGCATATGCAATATTCATCTTTAGTGCGCGCGCGCGCGTGTGTGTGTGTGTGTATGTGTGTGTGTGTGTGTGTGTGTATGTGTGTGTGTGTGTGTGTTTATTGGTTGAAGACGACACAGGTTGGTGCCCCTTCCCTCATTTGTTTATCTGTGTGCGAGACTTCGTGAGTCAGTTGCATAGGCAGGATAGCTAACTGAGTTGCCTGCAAGACCGTTAACGGCATTTCGCACTGTATATTTGCTGTACATTAATTTCAGCTTAGGTATGACCAATACCAAAAGTTGCAATGTTGAAGGTGAAATGGTCTGTCTTTTGGGCTCTTTCCAAAAAGACTCCGAATTCGGGGATAGACTCAACCGTTTCAGGTTTTATATGAAGCCGTACACTAATTAACCCGATTTAAGCATTAAAGAATTTAAGATTGTTAGTTTTGGAGGGTATAAACTATGTAATTTAAATGAAAATTTCAATAATAAATTTTCGTTTGATTAATATACTTACCCAATTCTCATAGTTTATACCCTCCCATCCTTCCAGTAATTTCCTATGGCGTTTTTTTTTAGCTTGGTTACCACCCTTTCGAGGGCAGGTAATTTGAGTAGTTTTTCGACATCTAGCATTTGAGATCTTAGTCAATGCATCCCTCAGACAACCAGTGACACCGTTAATGACACATGAAGCAATAAGGTAACTATCAGATAACACTTGTATACACAAAATCCACTCGGACAAGATCAACAAAATCTTACGATCTTGTTAACTCATTGGAGACGTAATGTTTTAATCCTTTTTTTGTGTTGAAAATGTGTTGAAAAAAGAAGATTACAGCTAGATCAAAACTCAAAAGTGTTCCAAATTACCCCTCCATTTGACCTGTGAACTCGCGACTGTGTTGACCTTTGTCATGCATAAGATACTAGATGATTACCCGCTTCGCCGGGTACCGGCTTCGCCGGGAAGAAGTAGAGCCGAATACCAGGCTGCGCCTGGGACCCGGCTTTGCCACACGGAGGAAGGGAGATAATCGCGGCTGAAAACACTGGAGAAGATAAGGAAGAGTTACTGGTAGTGGATCCCGACAAAAAAAACAAAAAAACAACAAAAAAAAATCGGTTCAGCGCGCACAGCGCTGCGCGCTGAGAGCACGTGTTGAAATATCTCATCGATGAGGTTGTGTCCGGGGTGTAGCTGAATACGGTGTCCACATTTGAAAAAGATCCACCGAGAACTTTGGCCGCGCATCGCGAACAGACAGACAGACAGACAGACAGACAGACAGACAGACAGACAGACAGACACTAGTCGTATATATATATAGATAGTTAATAATCACCAAATATTAACTAACTAGGTCAACAGGTCAAGAAGTATTAAGCATTTTTGTGGGCTGCATTTGTTTCATTTGTGTCACCCTTTATGTTTATACTTTTGCAGGCTGGTGTGGAGTTCTGATGTTGCCAGGGCGATGGAAGACACATACATAAGACATATAAACAAGCTTCCCTGTGAAGTGTTTTGATCACAAATCACCATTATTTCACACATTTATGCATATCTATTCTCAGCTCAGACTTGTGCTTTGAAATTGGATGTTTAAGTACTACCTAAAACCCTGAATAAAGTCTTCGCAGTACATGGAATGGGATCAAAAGTGTGTGTTTGTGTGTGTGTGTGTGTGTGTGTGTGTGTGTGTGTGTGTGTGTGTGTGTGTGTGTGTGTGTGTGCGTGTGTGTGTGTGTGTGTGTGTGTGTGTTTGTGTGTGAAAACAACATTCACAAATGAGGGTGAGATAAAAAAAATTTTTTTTTAAAAGCTTCAGCACAGATACTTTTTTGTCTAGCGTCATGGACGGATACACGGATCACCCCCCCCCCCCCCCCCCGGCCTGAACATGTATTTCCTCCAAGGGTGAAAATAAAATAATCAATAAATCATGACAAATACTCGGAGAACGCGCCAGCTAGATTCCACATATTCTCATCTAGATTTCAAAACATCCAGACCTCCCTAGCGCCCTCAACTAATGAACCCCCTTAACACAATTGGGACCCCCCCCCCCCCCCCCCAACCTGATACGGTCCGGCCATGAGCGTTCTATATCGTCCTCTTTACTGAGAAACTTGCTGCGCTGTTGACACACGTACGTTTCTATTTGCAAACATCCATAAAGTAATATTTTGTTAATCATGTTTAAAACATTTCTTCTGAGTAGAATGAAGCTAAATCAAACCATAGATCTATACAGTCAAGGGATATCTATGATCAAACCACACACAAAATGAAAAAAAACTAAATCTAAATCAAAGCCATATTGCGCGTAACATAAAGCAACAGTCTAACCGCTGCAAGACAGATTGTTAGTAGTAGATCTTAAAACATGTCCCAACAGTTGTTAGTCCACCTCTCTCTTCACCCGACCCCCACACTCACATATTTTGTGTCTGAAAGGCTCTCAAACGCACTGCACTGGCACACACGCACACACACTGACTTATACAGAGTCCACTTAGAAAGATGTTCTTTGGTAAACATCACGGTGTTTTTTTCCCGCCACTGCTTATCCACGTGTAAAAATATTTCCCATCAGACAGCGCGAGTGGAGAAACTACGTCATATCATAGGCCGGGAATCCCCTACCGGAGCAGGATCGGAGCAGCCTGCTCCGGAACCGGAGCGTGTGTGTGAGAGGGCAGGTGGAGAGCGGAGACAATTTCCTTGCTCCGCTCCGCTCTTGCTCCGCTTGCTCCGCTTGCTCCGCCTGTCCACCGCTGCCATTATTTTTTCATTCCAATGTTTTTTTGGTCTTGTCTTCTTTTTTTTCTGAGCAGATTTTAACTTGAAACACCATGACAAAATATATTTTTAGAGAGATCAGAAAAAGATAAGGCATAGATGGGGTATCAATTTTATGAGTTTGGTTCTAAAAATAAAAACAGTGCAACATGGGGCATAACCTTGTGTGACAGTATCATCAAGACATTTTTAACGAATCAAGCTGAAATGCAATCCCATAGTTTTGGACCGAGCCAAAGATTAATGGGTGAACATCTAGAAGAAAGCTTCAAAATTGTAGCGGTGAGAAAAGCCTCGAGTTTTAGGAAAATGCAAAAATGACGCCATCAAGTAAATCTATCCCCAAACTGTGCTGGAGGATATAAGTGAATGCCCAACTGAATGTAAAGGTATATTTTTATTTCAAAACTCAAAATTGTTTAGCGGGGTTTTTATTTAACCGTTTTTGTGGTTTTTTTTAAAGAATTTGTTCCCCAAATATACACTACACCACACTACACTACAGCATTATATTTCATTATTTAGGAAGTAATGAGGAAAACGACAACATTACTGTTGTGGTTCAAATTCCAATTTAACTTTTTGTTTTAAATTTGAATGAACATTTCATAAACGAATTTTTAATGTAACAACTAATGTCATGTTTTGCAAGCTCATAGTCCAGACTGAACCAAAGAAAACTCGGTAAAACTATCAAAGAAACCCCTTTAAAAATGCTTCTGCCTCTGCAGCATCAACTTTTAGTATAACGCAAAAATAACATCCTCAAATAATGGTATTAAAGGCACAGTAAGCCTCCCGTAAACCATCACAGATACGGTCAGGCTTTTACCCACAGTACAACCGGTACAAACACCCTTTCATTTAAACACTCTTGATGAAAAAAGAATTCTTTTATGATTAAAGAATGTTTGTGTAACAAGCTGTCAATTTATTATTTAGATTTTAAAAGTTAGGTCTAGCGCAAAAACGCACCACGGTCCAAAAACATTTTGATAATCATCGATTCACGGCTATCGCCAGTTTACATCGATAGAATGAGACCCAAAGGGAAGTAACTCATGTTTAACCTGAGTTCAGGATGGGTCCAACAAGTGTTCGAGACAATCTGCAAAATTAATTCTTTAAAAATTGCTCGCTCTTTACGTAGGGCACCTAGGATGTTCCCGTTTGGTGAGCGTTCAAATGGAAGGGTGTTTGTACTGTGTGTAAAAGCCCGACAGTTTCTGTGATGGTTTTGGGGAGGCTTACTGTCCGGGCGTGAATTCCGGTATTCACAACAGACGTCCAGCACCAAAACAAGCGCCATTGTTGTTGAGGACCAAGTCCACGAAAATACATTCTTTGAAAATTTCTCACGCTCGACAGAAAGCAGCCAGGATGTTCCCGTTCGGTGAGCGTTCAAATGGAAGTATGCTTGTACTATATGTAGACGCTCGGGGAGCTCTGTGATGGTTTCAGTACGGGAGGCTTACTGTGCCTTTAAGTATTATAAAAAAAAACAATTAAAAAAAACCGACGAAAAACATCTCAAGCAAATGCCCCCCACCATCAAATTTTGCATTACATTCTGTTGGGTAGTTTTTGAGAAATGCTTTTCACTCACAGACATGTGTATACGAACACACACACACACACACACACACACACACACACACACACACACACACACACACACACACACACACACACACACACAGTCACACACACACACACACACACACACACACACACAAAATAATAAAATTGTTAAACACACACATACACGCACACACACACACACACATAGACACATACACACACGCCCACTGACACACACACACACACTAGGCACACACATGCACACACACACACCACCAAGGGCGGATCTGGGGGGGGGGGGTTATACGGGTTACGTAACCCCCCCACCCCCCCCAAAATGAGGTAATTTATTGGCTCAGGATGCACCAGATAGCTCTATTTTGCTTCTTTGGATAAAAAAAATTTCCGGGGGGGGCATGCCCCCGGACCTACCTAGAGGCTTTGGCGCCTTGGGCGCCGTCAACTTGTATCTTCGCAGTCATTTTGTAACCCCCCCCCCCCTCCAAAGTGAATTGATCCGCCCTTGCACCACACACACACACACACACACACACACACACAGAGGGCGACAATCACGGTTGAATGCTCAAGGGAAGTAATACTTCTGATAACGCTTGACTGTATTTTACAAATAGTTATGTCCCATTGTCTAATCGGGTATTTTGAATTCTTTTCCACAGCTGTTGAGGAGAAGGTAGCGTGGCCGAGCGGTCTAAGGCGCTGGTTTAAGGCACCAGTCTCCTCGGAGGCGTGGGTTCGAATCCCACCGCTGCCATTATTTTTTCATTCCAATGTTTTTTTGGTCTTGTCTTCTTTTTTTTCTGAGCAGATTTTAACTTGAAACACCATGACAAAATATATTTTTAGAGAGATCAGAAAAAGATAAGGCATAGATGGGGTATCAATTTTATGAGTTTGGTTCTAAAAATAAAAACAGTGCAACATGGGGCATAACCTTGTGTGACAGTATCATCAAGACATTTTTAACGAATCAAGCTGAAATGCAATCCCATAGTTTTGGACCGAGCCAAAGATTAATGGGTGAACATCTAGAAGAAAGCTTCAAAATTGTAGCGGTGAGAAAAGCCTCGAGTTTTAGGAAAATGCAAACATGACGCCATCAAGTAAATCTATCCCCAAACTGTGCTGGAGGATACAAGTGAATGCCCAACTTAATGTAAAGGTACATTTTTATTTCAAAACTCAAAATTGTTTAGCGTTTTTTTTTTTATTTAACTGTTGTTTTTTTATTTTAAGAATTTGTTCCCCAAATGGACTGGGTGGCCGAGTGGTAACGCACTTGCGCTCGGAAGCGAGAGGTTGCGAGTTCGACCCTGGGTCAGGGCGTTAGCAATTTTCTCCCCCCTTTCCTAACCTAGGTGGTGGGTTCAAGTGCTAGTCTTTCGGATGAGACGAAAAACCGAGGTCCCTTCGTGTACACTACATTGGGGTGTGCACGTTAAAGATCCCACGATTGACAAAAGGGTCTTTCCTGGCAAAATTGTATAGGCATAGATAAAAATGTCCACCAAAATACCCGTGTGACTTGGAATAAAAGGCTGTGAAAAGTAGGGTATGCGCCGAAATGGTTGTGATCTGCTGGCCGATGTGAATGTGTGATGTATTGTGTAAAAAAATTCCATCTCACACGGCATAAATAAATCCCTGCGCCTTGAAAATGTGCGCAATATAAATTGCATAATTTTTTTTTTTTTTTTAATCCCTGCGCTTAAAACTGTACCCACGGAATACGCGCGATATAAGCCTCATATTGATTGATTGATTGATTGATATACACTACACCACACTACACTACAGCATTATATTTCATTATTTAGGAAGTAATGAGAAAAACAACAAAATTACTGTTGTGGTTCAAATTCCAATTTAATTTTTGCTTTAAATTCATAAACGAATTTTTAATGTAACAACTAATGTCATGTTTTGCAAGCTCATAGTCCAGACTGTACCAAAGAAAACTCGGTAAAAGTATCAAAGAAACCCCTTTAAAAATGCTTCCGCCTCTGCAGCATCAACTTTTAGTATAACGCAAAAATAACATCATCAAATAATGCTATTATAAAAAAAAAAGAAAAAAAAAAAGAAAAAAAACCGACGAAAAACATCTCAAGCAAATGCCCTCCACCATCAAATTTTGCATTACAATCTGTTGGGTAGTTTTTGAGAAATGCTTTTCACTCACAGACAGACAGACAGACAGACAGACAGACATGTGTATACGAACACACACACACACACACACACACACACACACACACACACACACACACACACACACACACGCGCGCGCACACACAGAGGGCGACAATCATCCCTTCTGCCCTCATTAAAACTTTCAGTAATAGACCGAATGTAAAAAAGAAAGTATCACTGTTGAATGCTCAAGGGAAGTAATACTTCTGATAACACTTGACTGTATTTTACAGATAGTTATGTCCCGTTGTCTAATCGGGTATTTTAAATTCTTCTCCACAGCTGTCGAGAAGAAGGTAGCGTGGCCGAGCGGTCTAAGGCGCTGGTTTAAGGCACCAGTCTCCTCGGAGGCGTGGGTTCGAATCCCACCGCTGCCATAATTTTTTTGTATTAACATTACCAGTTGATGAGGAGAAAGGTAGAAAATGGCACATATGCACATTATTTTTTTGTTTTCTTTCTTATTTTGTATGCATCTTAAAAAAAAAAAAAAGTGAAACGTATGCACACAGAAAGGCATACGCAAAGAAGCAAGCTTATAAACGAGCACTCTGACAAACAATTAAATGAATAAGCTAACAACCAACCAACCAACTCACCAACCAGCCAACCGACTACGAAAACAAAAAATGTCAACTAGCCAGAAAAATAACAACAACAGACAAAGAGATAGCCTCGATTAATAATCAAACAAGCAGATTTTGTTTTAGGTATGAAGTAATTAAGTTTTTGTCTTCCGATTTAGGGTAACATTGCAACAGTTGGTCTACATCCGTATGTACCCGTGTTGGCATGGTTGGTTTTGATAATCTGCTAGACGGTAAGTAAATATTAGCAACACTGAATATTTATAGGCGCCATTTGCATTTTTTGCGAGAGTTTTGTATGCAGACTGAGAGGTGTTTACCTGAGAACAAAGTAATTGCTTAGTACATATATATTTAAATATAATGCTAATGTTGTAGTGTTTCGTTTGTATGTATGTTTCATGCACCACCACTGTCATTTCTCCATGTGAGATAATAACGTTAATTTGATTTGAGGTTCCAATTAGTCACAGTATGTACCTTAATCGGGAAAAAACCCACTAATTACTTTATTCATCAGCGACTATCACGTGGTTGATCCAGTTCTACACCGTGAACCTTATATCAAAAGAAAGTGCAGAGTCTTAGGAACACAACGGTGCCAAAACCAAGAGCACTGGTAAAGAAGCAAAGACGCACGAAGCAATTGCAAACTGTGACTTTCGTACGTATTAGTTTACTTTACCTTCCCTTGAACATGCTGTCGTTCATCGCAGTATAATTATGGTAAGAATACTACTGTTGAAGAAGAACTAATGCGGCAATTAGTTATAGAATAGAAAGTATTCTTGCGCCGTTCCTACTCAATGAACAGTGATGTGAACTTGTAGTATTTCATCCACTTATGATAAAACTAAATTCAAACAATAATCAAGTTTATAGACTAATTCCCCCAGTAGAAACGATGACAGGAATTTTAAGTCAAGCTTCTATTTTCAAATTTTAAAAACCAACAACTGTCTATCTGTTCTTAGGCCAAAAAAAATAATAGGTGTGGTTACGGTAACATAGCCAAAAAAAATAGGGTAGAAAGGTAGGCAATCACTTTTTTATTTTTTTTAAAATTTTTTTCTAATGTGTACAAATTAAACCTACTTGACAGAAAAATAAGTGTGCGACTCGGGCGCTTTCGCTTTCATTGCGTTTTCTGCACTCGTTTTCTTGTGTGTGTGTTTTTTTTTGTTTTGACAAATGTAATAAAAAGTTATAGGGTCGGCCCCTAAAAATAGGGTAGGTCGGGTTACCGTAACCACACCTATTTTTTTTTTTAGGCCTTACAGTTCCAGAGAGTTGTTGCTCGTATTCATTGAATCAATAACAACAACAACAAAGTCGCGTAAAGCAATATGAACATATTCAGTCAATCTGTCGGCCTAAAAGATTGCAAATGAGCACACTGGGTCATTCTCTGCCAGACTGAACTAGAAAGTCCAAGGCTGGAAATATATTACAAGAAAACAACAACAATGTGACAAACACTTTAAGACACAATAACATGTTTTTTTTAAATGTAAAGAAGCAGTCTAATATTAAAACAATCAGGTTCACCTGTTTAATAAAAGAATATTAAATATTAGATCGCAAACAAACATTAAATGAGCATTTGACCGCAACAAAAAAACAGCAACTTTCAATGAGTAAATCAAAGGACACTGGCAAGCAATTGAACGATGGCCACTTCAGTCTGACGTTACGGTAACGTAGTGCTGTGAAATATATGTCAGTGACGGTAACGTAGCGCTGTGAAACATGTATGTGATGGTAACGTAGTGCTGTGAATCATGTCAGTGACGGTAACGTAGCGCTGTGAAACATGTCAGTGACGGTAACGTAGTGCTGTGAAACATGTCAGTGGCAGTAAGGTAGCGCTGTGAAACATGTATGTGATGGTAACGTAGTGCTGTGAATCATGTCAGTGACGGTAACGTAGCGCTGTGAAACATGTCAGTGACGGTAACGTAGTGCTGTGAAACATATCAGTGGCGGTAACGTAGCGCTGTAAAACATGTATGTGATGGTAACGTAGTGCTGTGAATCATGTCAGTGACGGTAACGTAGCGCTGTGAAACATGTCAGTGACGGTAACGTAGTGCTGTGAAACATGTCATTGGCAGTAAGGTAGCGCTGTGAAACATGTATGTGATGGTAACGTAGTGCTGTGAATCATGTCAGTGACGGTAACGTAGTGCTGTGAATCATGTCAGTGACGGTAACGTAGTGCTGTGAAACATGTCTTTGGCAGTAAGGTAGTGTTGTGAAACATGTCAGTGACGGTAACGTAGTGCTGTGAAGCATGTCAGTGGCGGTAAGGTAGCGCTGTGAAACA